>NC_134830.1:146125248-146198974 GCF_004210375.1 Tachypleus tridentatus
CACAGCAAACATTTTACTTTATAACACCATTGTACGTCTACCATTAACGAACTTGTAACATAATAAATTTTTCACATTACTGCCATCATAATAATGTATTTACACTGAACTGATATCACTCCAAATATTTGATCTTACTGTCGTCATTAAATGTTCATATACTGAACTCATTGCACAATTTTGTTTTACTATTTTTACACACTCTTACAACATCAAATGCTTTTCCTAATTCCTACAATTTTAAAATTACTTGAGTATTTGCGCAACAATTAAGATGACTAATATTAAAATCGTACTTATATCAAATAATTAGATAGTAAAATTGTACTTCAAACTTCCTATTACGCAATCACTTACACTTAATACATTGTTTTACCACTTTTTGTTAGCTTAATAAATAATGTAGTGAGTTCACTTGAAAGTTATCTCAATTTACTATTACAAGATGATTTATAGGAAGTCATCGCAAAATAAATGTTTTTTTTTTTATTTGTACTCTTTTCATCAAACTTCAGTAAATATTTTACCTTGTTCTTATCCTTATAATTTAATGCACATTGAACTCATCGCTTACTGGTACTTTTACGTTTATTATGAAACACTTATACAGAACTTATTTTCTACCTTATTGTGTAATATTTACGGGAAATACATTTTATATTAAATTATTTACCTCGATCGTTAATAAATCAAGAATTAAGAAATTCGCAATAAGATATGTTTCCCATTACACCCAGTTTAACAACACCTACTTCTTTACTTGTCTTTGTTTGGTTTGCCTAATGAGCTTCCCTACATGAGTCAAGTACTCCATTTCTAAAATTCGATATCTTTTGCACAGAACTCTTCGGTCAGATGTGAATACTTTCCTTCTCATACCACAACACTAGAAAAATATCTCGCCACAAAAACATAGAGTTCATTAGGTTACACCACATAATTACTAACACTTTTTTATCATTGTTTTCTTCGTTACAATATTTAAAGAGAAGTCACTGCACAGTTAACGCCGTACTACGTCGTTACATGTCAATTTCACTTACATTGAACGCACTAAATTTTCAATTCACTGTTGTTATCAAATTTCTTGTACGGAATATATTGTGGCGTTGAACTACACTTTAACTATTATATTATTTACAATTAAAACAATTCCACTGGCATGTCCTGTTTTATTATCATTTTAAAGCAAACTTACAGTAAACACAGGAAAGTCATTTTCCTTATTAACAGAATTGTAATTAAATTTAATCAAATGATCCCACATTAAAATGCTTTATAATACTGTTTTGATTATTATTTCTCAATGCGAATGGTTGCAACGTGTTTCCATGACAATTTTCTTAATACAAATTTCTTGTAAATCAATGCTTTATTTTAACCTTATTCACCTGTTACAAGACAAGCACCATAGAACTGCATCTTTCTTTTCACATTTTCATCAATACTTATAAGCTAATAATAAACCAACTGTAACCATTTCACCAGCCATAATTTTATAAATAGAAAATTACATATAACGAATACTCTTTACCTGACTCTTAACGTGGAATTGTTGTCAGCTCATATCCCAGCAAATTCTTTTAGCTTATTCTTAACACCAACGCAGATAGCTCTCGTGTAGATTCGAGCGTAATTTAAAAACAAAACAAACTCAACACTAATTTTTCTTATACATATATCATCGCAGCGCAGATATATGGATTTATTCTTATCCTTGTTAAATTACCTATTCTACTCATCACAGCAAAATATTTGTTCTTTTACCGCTAACAATTAGATGTTAGTTATTCTGCAATTTTCCTAAAAGCAAATGTTTCACTTCGTTATTATTATAAATTTATTTCAAGTAAAGTCATTCTAATTTGTATTCCCATCATTACTGTTATAAATCCATGTTAAAGTCAATATTTTAATATTTTTTCTTTCTTATTTCATGCGACTTAAATTAAACTCGTGACCTTGTTAATATTTCACCTTACTGACAGCTTAGAAAACTTACGTATCAAAATTCATCGCACTGTAAATATATTAACAAAACAGCGCTTTGAACAATTACTGATATTATTCACAGCATATTAAATGTTTCAAGTTGATTTTATCATCATGTTTTACATATAGGGAAATGATTTCCACGTAAGAATTAATCCTTATTGTAAACATTTTGCTTTAAACTTTCTAATGTACAATCATTTATACTACATGCATTGTTTAACCTCTATATCTAAATTTACAAATAGTGAAGCGAGTTCACTTTAGTTCTCTTAATTTTCTATTATAAGATGATTAATAGGGAAATAATCGCAGAATAAATGTTCCTTTTATTTCTACTGTTATTAGACAACTATTAGTGAGGTCACAGTACAACACATTTTACCTTACACTTTTGCTTATAATTTAACACATAATAAGCTCATCGTCTAGTAACTTTCATTTTGTTTATTATGACATACTTGTATATAACTCATTTTCTACCTTACTTTTGTAATATTTAAAGCGAACGCATTTTAATCTAATTTCTTTACTGCAATCGTTAATACGCCTAGAAATTAGCAATTTAATAATTCCTATTTATTTACTTCTTATTAATTGCTTTGTCTTTATAAGCTTTCCTTTATCATTCAATTAATCCATTTTACAACACTTTTCTTTCAATATTTTTAAACTTCGCCGTCTTTTTACACAGAATTCTACTGTAAGATATGAATACTTTCATTCTCCTTCAACACGAAAATCATCAACACAAGAAAACGTTGTCACCATAAAAATGTAAATTACATTAGGTTACACTACATTACTGCTAACACTTTTCCTTATTGCTCACCACAAAAATGTAAGTTACATTAGGTTGCACTACATAACTGCTAACGCTTTTCTTATTACTTTTTTTAATCAAAATATTTAAAGTGAAGTCACTGCACAGTTAAGGCTGTACTACGTTGTTTCATGTCAATTTCACTACATTCAACTTATCACCCACTAAATTTTCAACACATTGTAGTCATCACATTTCTTGTATGGAATACGTTCTGGCATTTAACCTCAGTTTAACTATTATATTATTTACAATTAAAACAATTCCACTGACATGTCCTTTTGTATTCTTATCATTTTAAACAAACTAACAGTAAACACAGCAAATTCATTTTTTCTTATTTACATAATTGTAATTAAATTTAATCAAATGATCCTACATCAAATACTTTATAATACTGTTTGGATTATTATTACGAATATTTCACCTTACTGATAGCTTAGAAAGCTTACGTATAATATTCATAGCACTGTAAATATATTAACATAACGCCGCTTTGTATCGTTACTAATATTAATCACAGGATACCAATATTTCAAGTTGATTTTATAATTATACATTTACTTATAGAAAATCATTTCAACTAAAGTATTCATCCTTACTTCAAAGTTGTATGTGTACACATACAGTGAAATCACTGCAAAATAAATGCTTACTTTTCATTATAATTCAACATCCAGATAAATCCACAAAACCCATCGCAAGATGAGTAAACCTTTTCTTGAAATGTAATCATTATTCCATTGCTTATTTCACATTTCATACTTTACTTGTAAAATGTTTCACTGAAATGTTAGTTCTCTTATACATCATCCATCACGCAGTAAAGTATATCACCTTATTATAAAAGAAATTAACTTATAAAATACTTTATCTCATTCTTATCAATATAAAATTTCGTACAAAAGTATGGAAGAACAAATATTTCGCCTACTTTAAGCATTTTAATTATTTCAACACGTCAGACAGAAAATGTTTCTTCTTATTTATACAATTTCCCTTACAGATAAATCTTTCCAAAGTCAACCTTACGGTTATTGTTTTACGATTACTTACAATAAACTTCTTGCACAGTAAATAGTTCCTTTAATTTATTGTTATATTAAAATTCCTTACGATAAATGTATCACACACTTATTACTTTAAACTAAATTTAATCATTAAAAGTTCATTTATATAGAAGTCATTGCACAAAAAACACTATTATCGTCACGATTCAATTTAGTGAATAGATCACACACCAAATGCTTTATCCAATTCTTATGATTTCAGCTTTATTTGCATTCGAAACAATTTAATTTTACTTCAGGATTATATTTATTAAACACAGCACTTATTTCCTCTCACCAGCATACGATTACTTTTAGCGAGTTCAAGTATTTCATTCTATGGTTATCATCGTCAGATCACTGATTATGAGCTCATATCACAGTTACCATTATTCATCATTGTGCACGTACTCATGATACACTTATCGCAACCTAAATGTGAAACCTCAACGCTTTCCAAAAGCAAATGCTTCACTTGATTATTACTAAAATTTACTTCGAAGGCTTTGTAAATTGTACTCCAATTCTATCATGCAAATAAAAATAATAAACCCATTGCAAAATCAGTATTGTACCTTCTTTTTGCCTCAGCAAAGTTGAGAAACTATACCACAATAAATATTTCACCTTAATGATAGCTTGGTCATCCCTACGTATAGCGAAATCTTAGCACTGTAAATGTGTTAACTTAATGCCACTTTCTACCATTACTGATAGCACATTCACTGTATAGATGTTGCACGTTGATATTATTATATATTGCTAAATCATCTCAAAAAGAGTACATTTTCTTCTGAATGGTATAAAGATTATGGACAATTAACTCATTGCGTTATTTATTTTTCTTACTCAATCCATCACATTACGTGCATCACTTTCACTTATCCAAAGTGCTTATCTTATTAGTGCGTGTAGTTAATAAACTTATTTCAAAGTAATATTTATCTCATTATCAATATAAAATTTCGTACAAATGAATAATCCAAAACATTTCACCTTTAATCATCATAATTATTTAAACTCTAGACTCGGACGATGTCTCTTATTCTTATTACAACTGTCCCTTAAAATAAATCGTTGGAAATTGTCAACATTTTCATGAATTCATTATACCTTACCTTATAGACAGGTTATCTGACAGTAAATATTCTACAAGTGTATCACTAAAATTGTATTTCTGTTTCTCACTTACTAATTATTCAATCAACGAATTAAGAGTATTTATGAAAATCTACGAATGAACTTCTCGATTAAAATTAATGTTCAACGTAGTGGAATATTAATATCTAGTGAATACACTGCGCAGATACCGTATTCCACATAAATTTCCTACATATTAACATATGCATATAGTTTAAAAGCAAAACTCCTTTCGATTGATCTCAGCAACATTCATTAAAATCCTTAATCAAGCACTTCCAAACGTTTGCAATTCCTTACCTTTAGAATAACTGAAAATTTTTAGCTGTTTATCACTAAATTTATACTACGCTAACATATAAAGACATTTCTGTAATGTTGATTGAAAATGCTATAACGTAATTGAGTTCCTCCTGTGTCCGCAAGACATCTTCAGGCATAATTTGTCCCAAAATATTCACTATTGTAACAAGCAACACAGAATATTGAACTTTATTCAATGTATTCGAATTGGATCAAATTTACTGCTTATAACAGCAAATTTTGCCATTTAAGTAACGTAAAAGTCACGTAAATTCTAAGAGTGCAGTTTTAACAATCCTGTTTGTTTATAAATTCAAACTAGTTACTTATTTCTAATAAAAATTTATTTACACCTCAGACCAAAATCTAAATTTCGAATATGCGATATTTGACTAACATACCATCATGTGACCATTCGAAGTTTCAGGTGGTTTGCATTTCAATGAAATCATGTTTTGAAGTCGGCATTAGACAGTTGACTCAGTCATGGAACATTTTACGATGAGTAAAATTATCTGGAATATGTATCAGTGTCGTGTTAAAAATTACCTAAAAAAAAAAAATCGACGTTTTCCTCCAATGTTTCTACAGCGTTAACTAATTACGTTCTTACAAGTTTCGGCGCCCTCGAGTTTTAAACTTACTTCACTGGGTATGTAAAAATAAAATAAAATTTCGTTGTACGTTTAATACTTGGTATTGAACCACGATAGGTTGTACGATTAACTATTTTCTAAGACTACCTTATGAAACTGGTTAAAATACGTACAAATGTAGTAATTTTATTTGAAATGTAACTTTTAATAGAAGATATTTCTAAAATGTAAGTAGTATTGGGTAATAAGTTTTTTCGTAAAATTCAGAAAAATTAAAATTCAAACCCTGCTCTAACAAGATTGATTCTTCAGGACGTTTAGATCTCCAGTTTTGTTCATCTGTTTTTGTAGATTTGTATGTTTTCAAAGTTTTCTTGAAACAAACGAAGAAGATATAGTCTTAGTTGTATTTGAAATGTAGAAGTTTTAGTAATTCACTTCTAAAATAATGGTTAATAGAGGCTTTTATTTTTTAATATGTAACTTGCAATTTCTATGAATTTGTTACTTAATACAAAGCCAATTGTGTAAGCTAGGAATGTTTTGTATCCGGTTTACATAAACCGGTAAGTTGTTCGCTGCTTTAGCGTGAAGTTAATATTTTAAAGAGTTTAGTTGAAATATAAATGAAATATGAAAAAGAAATATGGGTAAATAACCTTTTAATCAAATAACGTACAATTCATACAAAAAACTCCAAAAGGTTTTAATCATTTCGTTAAATGAAACGCTGATGTTTATTAACACCACACAAAGTATCGAACACTCCACCCCTGTAATAGGTGCACAATCCATACGATACGTCCATGTACACAAGCTCGTGGTAACGAGTATAAAATGTTCAGAAGTATCTTATGCTGGAAGATTTCACAAAATACACGATAAATATTCAAACACAAACTTCAAATAGGACACTAAATTACAACGAACTGTTCACCATGAAAAACTTCCACTCCTTATTCAGCTTCTTACTATAAGAGCCACACGAGAAGACTTGGTTGAATGACAAGTAGAAACTTATCGGTCAAAGATCGAGGTGTAAATGATCACTGAAGATGGAATACAACTTGTTTGTGGTCTTGTACTAAGAGCTTCACCTATAAGGCGAGATATGAAACTTCTAACATTTTAAAGCTCTGCTTACAGGATCTCAGAACAAACGACTTTTCAATTATATAAAACAAGAATAAAAATACTGAGACTGTTAGATAAAGTTCGTTTTCCTTAATAGTGGACTACGAAACAAGTTACTACTTATCAGAATCAGCCAGCCAGGATTCAACCGTACACCTCCACTGTGAAAGTCGTGTCCAAACCGTAGGACCCGTATTTCGGGATGTTACTGGTGAACACCTTTACGGACTTCCAGAACTCTGGTCATCCTACTTTACAGCGTAAAAAAAAATTAGCTCCCCACCCTCCCATTATAGTACATAAACTAAATACAAATTTAGTTAACAAACTTGCACATTCCGACACGAATACAATTGGTTAACTCTGCACTTAGAAAGCCACCAAATCGTTTTCCGTAAAACACTAAAGTTCATACTTTGATCAATTTAAGAAAATTTAAAAACACTGAATTATGCCTGCTACATTAATAACCGATAATTCTACATTTAAAAATATAGACTAACTTACTCTATGTGATAACTACTACTAACAATTGCACACAGCAGATATACCGCCGATGTTAAAAACACAGAACTGTTCTCCCATCTCTAAGATTCAAGCTGCAGAACTTGGAAACTACTGCATTAAACTTGCCACGAACAAGTTCCAAACTGACGGGAAATTCAGTGACAATATTCAAATAAGATACAGTTTACAGTAACAAAATGTTACCTTAATACAACTTCTAAAAGCCAATTATCTACAATTCTCTCTTCAGTCTTCACTAAGTTTTCAGAGTGACGATAGATGAAACGTCTCAAACCTTTGTGGTTATTTCGTAGTCCGAGATTTATCCAGTGTTGAACCTATTCAAGTATTCTGAGAAGTTAAGTAAACAAATCCCCCCCCAAAACAAATCAGGTAGGTAGAAGTTCTATTTTTTAAAATTACACAAATTCTACCCATTAGCTTTACACTGAGGTTTGTTAAGAGACAATAGTTTGTTAAAACTATTAAACTTCTATGTTTCTACAATAGCAAGAGTTACGGTATTTTTTGCTTTTTTATATAAAACATTTGAAACAATAAATACAGCACAATATACGTTACTTGTTTATCCAGTTTAGTGGTAGTTTACCCCTTACTATACTTGGTCCATGCAAAAGATGTCAGGACAATTTTCATGCACGACTACACGGAGAATTTCCTCTTGGTTCCAATTAAGGTGTATAGTTGTAGTACTTGGGAGGTTAAACAAATGTGCATTCATCATCCATAATTGACATCTCCGTCCAACAAATTTGCTTGCTGAGGCTGCGAGATCAGCATATCCTAATATTACGATCTTCAACAGTACGTGAATCTCAGTTGTTCACAAGTCTGCAGGTGAACGTCATTCTTTATGACCTAATTCAGTGTAAGAAAAACAAAAAACGCCACACACGCGAAAAGTATTTGCATAGCACACAACTCTGAACTATTACTATGAATGAGACAGATCAACATTCTACTTCAGGTAATTCAAGTACGCTCTGTTGAAGACAGTTACGAGTTACACTCGGATTATCCCTAACCTGTATAAAGTTCAGTTGACTAATCAAAGTAAGAAAGTATTAATCAGAGGCTGGTAACTAACCGGCATCCTTCTAATTATACGTTCGTTTAACATGCACTTAAATTAACCGAAATTACCTATTGGTCTAGACGTACCAATGGCACATGATCAAGGTTGGACGATCTTCCAGATACACGTCAGTAGTATGAAAAAAAGGGACGAAATTCAGACATCACCAAGAATTCATGTTGAAGAACCTGCGTGATATTTACCAAAAACACCTATTCCCTAGCAAGTTTTGCTAACGTTACTGTAACATATATTAACCTTCAGAAAAACATGTTCACCAATACAAAATGTTACCTTACTGCAGGTGTATCAACCACAAGTACTCTTCGTTCTCAGGGTTGAGTTTGAATGAAGAAACAGCATAATGAAAAAACAATCATACATACGTGGCAAGCTCTTAAGGGTCTCATGGAGATTCTTCACTTTGCTGAACCTATTTAAGTAATCAAGGTGCAAGTAAACCACTACCACCCTACCCACAGTACAAGGTAAAGGGCGGCATTTGTTTTAAGATACAGATCAATTATGGAAATTTCCATTAAAATATCTATTGAGGCTAGACTGAATTTACGGTTTACGTTATCACCTCAGTTACAGTAAACTCGTACAGCAAGTCTTGCATGGTATTCAGAGTTCAACTTTGAATGTAAATCTCTTTTGTAACTAACAAGCAATTAAACATTAGACAAAAGTAAACGCAAAGTTGTTAACGCCCCAAATACAGCTTACCCTATACAAGAGTCAGAATGTCACACTTCCTCCAAACTAGAACAGATGATCATTCTTCTACGACTATGGCGAATGACATCCGTGACAGTAACTTCCGTTCTGCAATTATACTTCAAAAAACAGAAAAAGTAACCCATCCCCCAGAGTTCATCATCCTTACACAATGCAGCAAATACGTGCAACTCATTTCGCAATTTCGACTTCCATCTTTTAACAATCTACAAAAACGAAGTAGTTAGTAGGAAAGTTACCTGTCCTTGCAGTACTTACACACTCCTTATGCAGTTAGTTATTTCGAGATCCTTCACCATCAAAAAGGCAACGTAAGATATTGTAGATTCACCTATAGCCTCAACTGCAAGTACAATAGAATCTATACATCAGTTGAACCTATTAAAAAACAAAACCAGTTTCTTTAACCCCCCTTTCCACCCTTGTTCGACAGCCCAGAGACTATATGCAAGCGAATTGTAATTGTAGTCGCATCATATATAGTAACACCTATACATAAAATATGTTTAAACAACAGACGCCGAGTTAAGTTTGAAAAGACCATATTAATAGGATTTTATTCTAAAAGTAATCCAAGCATTCCAACTTAAAAACCTGATCTTCACATTGTCGTTTCGTTTGTTTGTTTTTTTATGCAGACTGCGCCAGAGGGAAAAAGTGATTAACATGTAGTCCTCTTCCAGAAATTACTACAGCATGAAAGTGAAGCTCATTACAACTACAACAACAAATACATAGTTAGCACACGAGTGTTTTTCTTAAATCTTCCCCCTACTTAACTTTTCGAAAAAAACAGCAACAGATGATTAAACTAGCATCACATATTACTATCGGGATGTTTACTCAAAAATTACGTCTAGCGTAGCAAAACATTTAGTTATATTTGCATCTACACAATAACTCTTCAGCGCTATTTCTTTTCTTTTTAAATAAGAATATGCAATTACTATATCAAACTGATATTTCTCTAGTGTTATCTTAAAATTTGCCATTGAAGTACTGTACTTCACAACTGTAAATAAATCTTAGCGAATATAACCGAATTCATCGTTGCCGTTACGACGTCTCTGGTTGTTCTTCTAATCTCCGCCGTTCTCCTTTACCTTCCGCTCAACATCCGCTATCGCTCCCTTCCAACCTACCATTCGATACTCTCTGACGTTACCAACTACGGCACGTGGTACGAAAAAACGCCTTAAATAGCACTCATGGGCCTTTTCACTGTATTCTAGTTGAACAAGTAGAGAATATAGCTCTCATATTCTGACGCAAAGTTTTAACTTTTAGATCTTTATTAAGCACCAAATGTATTTAAAAGTAATAAACATTTGTTTTTATAAAAGATTTAAGGTAAATTGTGTAACATGCTTAACGAAAAGTCAAAAGAACATTCTAGAAATTTTGCGGAAGTGCACAACCATATAACACCTATTATCTAACCTTTATATTGCGATATAATATCCCGTAGCGCCATCTATTATCTCGAATATTGTTTTCAATAACAAAAATAAATATCCTGATGCATTATAGCGCCATCTATCAGCAAGAATGTTCTTTATAAAAATATAAAAAGGAAAATCCTAAGTTTAAGTTTTCCCGACATACAAGCCCAAACTATTTAAAAGTTGTATTTTAAACAATTTAAAGTTGTAATCAAATATATCAAAATCTAGTTGATTGTAAACTTGTTTAGACCTTGCCCTACGTGTTCAAAATTACGAACAAAGCTGTTTCAAATATTTGATGAATTTAAAAATTATAACCAAAACTCAATCAACGAGAAAATGAACATACTTTTTAAATTTAAGTTTACTCGATAAAATCGAAAAAAAAACAATATTACTTGTGTGTTTATTTCGGAAATATAGCTCATTATGACAAAAATCACACAAAGTTCACACTTCTACGTTAGAAGTGCTTGTAATAATTCACCATATGACAATACAAACAAATCCACAACTCGCAATGATTTCAAAATATATTATTTTTCAGTACAAGTACATTTAGTATTCCTTTCCCTCCGTACATTTTGTTTTACACATTAAACCATGTATTGTTCTTCTTGATGACAAAAAACCCACTTGAAACAAAAATGCATCTCGGAATGGTTAACTTGAAAATGTCCTTGGAAGATTGAAATGTTGTTCTCTGCTTTATTAATAAAAATGTTAAAACGCATACCAGCCATGTTTTGTTTGTTTTATAATCTGTAATGATATATACTTACCTGCAAAAACATGTTAGCATACATCGTAACATTGAAAGTGAATAAAACAGGTCAGCAATTAGCTTCACTTTGTTTAGTGTAATTATTTATTTTTTTAAATAAATTCAAGTTAAATTTCTCAATTTACACAAATACATGCTGTTACGCAGTGATAAGATGACGCAACGTGCAGTCTCCTGTCCCTGTTACTAAATATTACGTAGGGTGAGTCGTATTCTGTCTACATTGCGGCACAAAATGATCAACTAAATCTACTGTAGCTAAAACTACTTTCCGATGTCATGCACTGCAACAAGGGAAGGCAACATGCGTGAAGTACTGACAATAAAGTAATCAGGTGAACAAGGACTTACGACAAACCCGAGGTTTTTATTTTGTTTTATTATTATTATTTTGAGACAAAAATCCCTGACCAAAACAGAATAACAGGACTGATCCGCCGCCAGGCTCTACTGCAGCCCACACCTGAACTTGAAGACCAGAGTAGAATTACAATTACTATTTTTCCAACTGATATGCTTGCCCGGAATAACCTACGACAACGTTTCTCCTCCTCCATGTTTACTACTAAACGCAAAAGTGAAAAACTCAGATTGAAATCGCTCACATTTCCAAGCTATTGGCAACGTAGATAAGAAAACTGTACTGATTCGAGAATGAACAGGGCCTACGCTTAACTTTTTTTAAGGAGTCAACAGAACCCACAGAACAAGTATTTTTAGGGGTCAATCCTGTAGTTCATTTAAAATGTACTCTATCGTGGAAATTCTTATAAAAATTACGGAATAGAAAATTTTACGTAAATTAAAATAAATGTAACAGAATTTATTTTGTTGTGAATTCGTATTTCATAACATATGTCAAACCATTTTATTTTTTTCAAACCACTTATTTTAATTCACACATGATCTTCAATTTCTCCCTGAAGCATGGCATAACAGTAACTTTCTGTTTCACTTTGAAGAAAATCTTTACGTCACTGTCAGTGTAATCTAATTTTGTTCCTATACAACCCTTTACCATCTAGTTGATATGTATTTGTGAATAATATGTCAAACATATTTAGTGGAGAGATGGAAAAATCATACCATTTACATTACCACAAACTTTATAGCAATTAGTTCTTTCACATCTTGAAACAGTTGTTAATTAGTTGTTCGTGAATTTGAATTTGTAATAAGCAAATTTCTAAAATTAACAACACATGGAAAACACGTAAAGAGCTCTAAAATGGTTAGGTAATGGTGAATTAAATTTATATTGATGTCCTTTTCTAATCAAAATAAATAATGAAAGCATTTCTTTTGGGGATCATCCAAATTGTCACATATATTACCATACTGTACTTTGTACTTCTAGGAAGAGCCTACGCGTGACAGACCAGTGTTGCCTAAACATATTCAAGGTCGCGGAGACACGTCGTACAACTTGCACAAATATCACGATAATCGCCTAAAGTTAAACATTTTCTTAAATGATGAAAATGTACACTGATGATGCGAAAAAGGTACAAGAGAGAAAAAAAAAAAGGGGAGGTAACGGAGCAATGAACATGAAGAAGAAAAAGAGGAAAAGATGTTACAGGTTCGACTCCCGAGAAGAAATATTAACTGGTTGCATACGTTATGGCGAAGACAGTTTACTAGTACGAACAGCCCGTAACAGTTCCGATCTCTCTCGGAATCGGGATTTGGACGTTTGAAACCTGATAGTGTCAAGCGAGTTTGACCTGTATTCCACCCCCATCCCCCCAGTGTATGTTGCGAGTTCCTGAGTAATGAACACTATCAAGAAATCAGAGCTAATTTCGCGTACTCGTTGTGCTCCTTTTTAAGGCCATATTCATGTAGGTTATCATGGTACCGTTAATACAAAAATACACTATCGTTCGATCTGATTTTGTGAACTTCTACACTTCTCACACAGTTCAAGGTCTATTTCGCCATTTCACATATATTCACGATTTTAATGTTGTCATAATAGCTGAAAAACAATATTAAGTTACAGCGGTCTGGTAATAAATATATATATAAAATAAACAATAAACTGTAATAATAATTTCATTAAGTAAAATTTGTATCTATAATTTCTATGCAAAAAATCCAAAATAACAACCACCTTTATATGTATGTCGCATTACAGTTACCGGTCCAGGTTGTCATACGGACATGTTTATGGTTTGTTTCCTTTTTAATTTCGCGTAAAGCTACACGAAGACTATTTGCGTTAGTCATCTCTAATTTAGCGGTATAAGACTAGAGGGAAAGCAGCTAGTCATCTCCACCCACCGCCAACTGTTGGGTTACTCTTTTACCAATAGTGGGATTGGTCATCACATTATAACGCCCCCACGGCTGAAACGGCCAGCACGTTTGGATTCGAACCCGCGACCCTCAGATTACGAGTCGAATACCTTAACCCACCTGACAATGCTAGGCCGCCTGCATATTTAATGTTACACATTTCACAAGGGCGCACTGACTCAGCTTCCTACCCTTATTTGATTTTTCTACAATTTTCCATGACGTCTGACAAGATTAACATCGGCGTTTGGATTTTGTTCGATAAATGGGGTATCCCCAACGCATTTGGGTATTACTACCACATACATTATCCGTTATGACAATAAGTTGACAACCTGGACCGCTAAAACAAATGCGATATTTAATTCATTGTTGTTTTATGGTGCCGATTTAATGGGTTATTAGCAATTACTGTAAAGTTTGTTCATATTTATAGGTAGAAATGACTAAGGATATTATTGTCATTCGTGCAATATCTCTGAAGTTCACATAATAAGTCACTCTTTGGTACTTACGTATTAACGTGGGGCTATTACTTTAAATATTTTTTATCACATTTAATATGAATGTAATGTGATTAAACTTTAACGTGAGCAACATTTTTATTTTAATTTTCTAGTTAAACCACATTTTACCCTCGCCCCAAAGATGATAAACAATTGGGATCTAACGAAAAGTAAAAAAGATCCTATTTCTCTTCTGCAAGACAAAGGAATTCTCCCTGCTGAAAGTATGTGCAAAACAAAAAGTCACAATATGGTAGCAACGAGTTTTTTGTTGTTGTGAAAAGAAAAACGAATATTAATCTAAATAAACCATATACATTTAATATTGCATTAATATGTTTTAAATAACTTTTAGTAACATTCAATTATCTGTAAAATATGTATGCATTAACTTGATATTATTGTAAGTATAATTAAATTAGAAACTGATCAGGATATCATGACAAATTGGTATAGACTTAATATTAACTTTTAATCAAAACAAGTCTTTTACATAGATTAGAAATAAAAACATACCTAGTTATGAGCACAGGTAACTAAATATAGTGTTCAGACCATATTACTTTTATGATTAAAATGTAGTTTCATCAGTTGCTCACTCTCTCACTGTTTTCTTGGTCCATGTTCAAGGTCTAAATCTAAGCTTAGTAATTCAGTGCAGACACACTGTGTGGATTAAATATCAATACATCTGTTTTTACTTTTTGTTATTTCTATTTAACTGTCAGAAATGCATTATGCTTACTTTTGTTTATATCCTTCTGTGAATTTTGTAGAAAATTGATTAAATATTTTTTGTATTCAATAAATACAACTATGCATTTACAAAAATTAAAAACACTATTTGATGTGTGCCAATCAATGAATTAAACTCACACTGCTTCATTTTTTCACCATTTATTTTGCAATAATGAATATTTATAACAAGATATTCAATGAAAGATATACATTTCACAACCAAATCCCTTAAGATAGAAAAATTATTGCTCTTTAAAAATCACATTTACTCCTGTTATATCTTGTTTTACTTAAAACATTTTATCAATCTCATGCAATTTTTGTTTTTAAGGTAACTTTAGCATTTAAATTCCAGATACACTATATTATTCACTGCATTGAGCAATAAATTGCTTAAACCAAACTTGGTAACTTGCTTTGAACAAAATGACAAATGTAAAACATCAGGTTCAATAGAATGTTTTTTTTTAACTATTAACAAAAAATGTTCAGCTGTAGGTTGGTAAGTAATAAATAAATGAAGAGCAGACATCTACTAGTGGTACAGATCATATCTGTGGTCAGCACTTTGTAAAACAATCTTGAAATTATCTTTAAGAAGAATCTGGGAGACACAAATCACTGCCAATGTTCAGTTACACACACTACAGTTAATATGTCTCATAAAAGGGTGTTCTAAACCACTTCAACCCACATATGTGGACTTCAACAAAAGGAAGATGATAATTGGAAGTACATAAAACAGAATAATACTGAAAGTTAAGGATACAACGGTAGTAACTCATGTGATAGCATGATACTACTGTGATTTAAAACAATAAAAGTTAAGCTTGTCAAATGAATTTTAAAATAATTGAATTGGCTTAAGTGGACTTTGGACAATAAAAAGAAAACTGTATAGTGTCAAAGATACAAATATTATATCCATAGTGTAAATAATTTTGTACATACATTTAACTTGTTTCAAACATATATTATTTTAAAAAAACAAGTGGAGTGCATGTTGTTCATTTTTTGTCAATTTCACTGCCAGCAAGTCAGAGATACCTACTGTAGAAAATTTCGTGGCCCAACACACTTATAAATTTACATTACTATTAAGTAAGTGTATAACATTTGGTAAGCCACAGCCATGATTACACAGTGGTAAGTTGTGGTAGAAGAAAATGCTGAGGACAGTGGAAATAAATAGACCAATATGTGCACAACTATAGTAAAAGTGCAAATAGCATGGAGATCACATGATATATAACCATGTCAAAGTGAAGCCCTTTCAGATGCCTTATCCAATGAAATACCTTACAAAGCAGGAAGCTGAGGCAATGTTGGAAGCTGGAATTGTTAAGCCTTCAAATTCACCCTACCATTTACCAGTTTTAATCTGTTTCTAAATAAATTTCCAAAAGCTGAATCTTGTGATGAAGTTCAACTCTGAACCTATGGACAACTAGAAACTATCAGGTCAGGTTCTCTTCAAAGATCAACCTCAGTAAAGGTTATTACCAAATACTAATGAAGACAGGATTTACAGAGAAGACAGCATTTTTAATACTAGATGGATGTTACCAATTTCAGTGGGTGCCAAGTCAACTTGGCAGAAACATTCAACTGCATGATAAGGAGGATGCTGTGCAACACCACCAATATCAAGCACTATGCAGATGCCATCCTGACACATACTGTGAAATGGGAAGACTATGTGAAGAAATGTAGAAAGCTGTTACAACATGTGAGAGCAGCAGGTCTCACCATCAGACCATCCAAGTGTTACACCACATATTATGTGCTGGGACTGAAAGACAGCCATGGAAAAGAAGGTATTCCAAATACAAGATACACTAGTTCTGACTAAAAAGCAACAAGTCAGATCCTTTCTGGATTTATTTTGATATTACAGGAAATTCATCCCAAACTATGTTGAAATTAGTGCACTATTGACTAACCTGACCAAGAAAGGCTTATCGAACAAAGTAAAGTAGAAATGACGACACCTGGTTGCATTCCAGACTTCAATAAACCATTGACTGTTTAGACTGATGCTTCAGTCATTGAAATTTGGAAAATGCTCTTACAATAATAGAGAGATGGACCGTTTCCAGTAATACATACAAGTAAAAAGTTGTTAAGTAGTGAGAACTATTCTGTTACTGAATCAGCGTGTCTGGCCATCATACTTACCATTAAGAAGTTCCAGAACTACCTGTACAGGAAGGAGTTCATCATATAGACAGACCATCAGACAGAGGTGGGTGTTGTACCTTTGTAACAAAGAGTTCCACATTGAAGCCATCAAAAGGACTGTAAACATTGGTGCAGTCAGTGTAAATACACTTTGTTGGTGAGCTGAAAACATCTTTATATATAGTGAACAAAAATATCTTAAATAATTTCCTTGAAGAGGGGCTTATTGTCAGATATTAAAGACTGTTTAATGTAGGTAGTGTTATTAATATTTTTGTGTTTGTAATTCATTGATGTAAAGGCTATGGAAATTTCTAGAAGGCTTAAGTGATGAATGTATAGATAGCTGTGACCAAATGAGTGGAAACAGAGTAAACGTTATGTAAAGAGAAGTTTGGTTAGAGAAAGTTCAAAATGTAAAGTTAATTGTCATAGGAGTTAATGGTCTAATGGGTGATATGTAAAGAGTGATATTAAAGTTTGAAAGAGATTAGGAGAATTTGTCTCATCAAAAGGTGTTCTAAACTACGTGAACCCACCTGTGTGAACTTGACAAAAGGCAAATGATTAAAAGAAGTTCAAAAGACAACTGTAGTAACACGTGTGACAGTGTAAATGAATTATACATGAACACTATTGTGATTAAAATAAAGAAAAATAATATGGTTTATCAGCTGAATTCTAGAGCAATTGAATTGACCTAAGTGAACTTTTGACAAGAAAGAGAAATGTATAATGTTTAAGATAGAACTATGATCTCCATAGAGCAAAGAATATTATACATAAATTTAACTTTTTTCTGAATATACACACACACACACACATACACATTATTGTAAAAACAAGGCGTGCATACTGTTCATTTAATGTCACATTTATCACCAACAAGTCAGACACTAATTGCAGAAGGATTGTTAGCCTGACATACCCATAAATTTACATCACTATACATACACACAAACACACTGGTAGAAAGTAAGTTTACAACAATAAACATCAATAAATTAATGTATTCACATTAATGTATCCACAATGTCTCATAGCTTAAAATGAAAACTTAGAACTTCAGGTATTCTTGGCCTAAGTTATTAAACCTTTTGATATCAATACTATCTTTAGGACCCCGCAACTCTAGCTTATACTAAATGACAAACAGTAAGCCAACTACAACTTGCAGCTCCAGCACAACTAGATCTCATGATTACAAAAATATACACAACTTCTATTTCCGAACTTATAATTAAACAAATATTTCCTTAACGTTAGGTGAAAGATATCTACTAACGTTCATACTTGCTGTTCTCAACTGTTATGTTTCAAACATTTCATAATGTTCATTATTTTTTACCTTTACTTGCAGTCATTTATTGTGAACAACACCTGAACCAATGTTGTTAACCTGGAATACAGACACATGTGAACACTACCAGTAAAACCAAAACTTGACTTTTGAGCTAGAATACAGACAAGTGTAAACACTACCAATAAAATATAAGCATGGCATTTTGAGTTAGAAGACAGAGACATGTGAACACTACTAGTAAAATGTAAGCATGACATTTTGAGTTAGAAGACAGAGACATGTGAACACTACTAGTAAAACCAAAACCTGACGTTTTGAACTAGTAAAATTACAAATAACACGAGTAAGATAAGGTCATAAAAGTTAACTGGTTTTGTTATGTAAATTAGATTATAATTTGAGTTTCACAAATAATACAAAACATGTTGGTATGGCTACCAGTTAAACATACAAACCATGAACATCTCAGACTTATAGTTTCTAGTTAAACGAAATAATATAAATTTGAAGGTTTAAGACACTCACATCAGATTATGGATGAAATAAGCATAGTTGAATATATATATATCTCAAAAACAATAAATTATTTCATTCTATGTTGAATAAAGTAAAGTATTGATATACAACTCATAACACACAGACAGTTATTTACGGAATGAAAGTCCAGTAGCAAAAGAACCTTTCGAAAATGATAGATTAGAAATGCCGAGTATCAATCCCGGTGCATCTCACATGCTAAGAGAGTGCATTTTTATTACTTTCATTCAAGATGAAAGATAAAAACCAATACATATGTACACATATACAAAAATACAGACATGTGACATTTACAAAAATATTTTCATATTACAGAAAACTTTTCACTTTCATATTAAAAATAAACTACTTTGCTATAAGGTAATTTGATTTGTATTTTACATTCTTGTAATTCTGCTACACCTGTATCCACATACCAGTGAATAAACATTTGTACTTTGTCTTTGAACTTGAATCTCAAAATATATTTTATTCTTAAGTTTGTCTTTATAATATACAAAAAGATTAGGCTTAGTTTTACCATTTCTTGTTATTTTCATAGATGTAAATACAGCATATTTAACTAATGAGATGGCATAACACATTATCGGTTGTAGTGAATTTTCTCTATTGTAATATCCAGATATTATTGTTAATTTAAATTGTTTAATATTAACAGGCTTCTTTGTGATTAATTCCCAAAAGATTCTTAACGAAATTCCAAAAAGACATTGTTTCTTCGCATTCTATATAAAGGTGCTCAATCCAATGGCTGATATATATTGTTTATTTTTATATAAATTATTGATAACTAATACGAAACTAAAAAAAATATGAATTTAGTAGATTATGACAGTTGTTGTCTTTGTAACAAATTCATATTTTTAGTTTCGTATTAGTTATCAATGATTTATATAAAAATAAATAATATATATCAACCATTGGATTTTCATTATACTCTAAATGTACACTATTCCACATAGTTTGCCATTGTGGAGCCTTGATAGCAATGAACAGTAGATCCCAACTAAGTTTAACTCTGTTATTACTTAACTGATCTTTACGGATATATCAGTAGCAGCACTCAACTTATTTATACTTGAACATAATTTGTATGTGGTAACACTCTCAAACCATATTCGACTGAATAGGTAAACTTCTCAACCACCTCTCTCCAACTCTGAGGAATAGCATTCCATAATGGTTGAAAATATCTTTCAAAGCTATTTATTGTAGTATTTCCAGTAGTTTTCCAGTAAACATTTAATTAATATAGCATTTCTTTTTAAAATCCTAGCATTACTTCATAACATAAATTCTTAATACAAACAATATCACTTTTAATCATTAGTTCATTATAAAAAATAATTAACGTCAACTGTTTCAATGTGTGGATTTAAAAATAGTGGTTCTTTCATAATACCTTGCAGATATCTGGAAATACAGAATATGGTTTACCTATATCAGACCAATCCAACAATAATTCTTTATAAAACAATGGCATATCTTTTTTATATTTTGGTTCAATATGACATTTAAAAACTATCCAATCTAATTTTAGATATCCATATAAATTTAGGCAACACTGTATTACAGGTTTATATAATAACGATTTGGTTGTGTTTAGATAATTACATGTATATTTAATTTGCAATGCTTGTATCTTCAATTTAACATCATGTAAGTTCAAGTCACCATTAGCAACACTCGATATTAAAATTGAAATTGAGAATCTTGCTGCCTCAGCTGGACGTCTATTCTTAAAGTTACCAAACCATAATATTTTAGATTTGCTTCAGTTGACTTTCGATCCTGAAGCGTTTTCATAACTTCCAAAAATCTGTTGAACATATATTAAAAAAAATTAACATAATTTACAGTAATTATGGTGTCATCCACATGCTGATAGTGAAGACAAATATCCTTATTTGTTACAGGTATTCCTTGTACAAGTTTATGATACAATAAATTGTAGTGAAATGGTTCTGCAGTTAAAACGTAGAACAGGGCTAACAAGGCACAGCCCTGATGTACTCCTTTACCTATTGGTATTAGTGACGTGAGAAAACCATACAATTTAATACAACTAAATATTTCAAAATAACATATTATAACCCATTTAATAAAATATTTGCTAAATTCATAAGTGTGTAAAACTTTTAATCAATACTTACCATTAATTCGATCCGTTTTATGTATTTGTATGCTTATACACTGAAGTATTTGTGGAATACAAAGTATATGCATATTTAATGGTTTCCAACAATCACATTTTTATTTTACATATAACATACAGTATAGAGAAAGTAGCAGGTGGAAAACGAAAAATGTTCTCAGAAAATATTTTTTACTGCCTTCAGATAAGTACAGTTTAACAAAATACTATTTGGTTTATTTGTGTTTCATTCTGCACTTGATTTTTTCTTAGTAATTGTAGAAATATTGACATTATTATAGTATTATTTGAATATATATACAACTGTGTACTGTTTTCAATTGTATCAATACCTATTTTTTATCATTATTTTTTATTTTGGCCTTTCTCATGTTTTGTATAAAAATAAGGAAACAACAAATAATAAACAAAGTTTTTATGTAGGAAATTCTGGTAATTTTCATACAAGCCTTATGATATGATATTAATATTTGAAGAAGTAATATATGCATTAATTATTAATCTTATATAAAAGATATCCTAATGGACTAATTAGTAGGTAAAAACAAAACAAAAATGATATACAGAAAATGTGGACACTGATGAACTAAAATTCCAAATAAGGAGTTAGCCTGGTACACATTCCAGTTGCTACCTTAGAAGTGCAAAAATTTACAATTACCAGTTCTAAGACATGGTATGTTGAGTAACAATGTCACTAAAAGGCAGTTAGTAGCTAATGTGTCAATGATGAAAGACAAGGGTAAAATAATCTTAGTTACGAGACCAGAGTTATATTGGTTTGTCTCTATACAACATAAGTTGTCTTAGATGAATTCACCAAATGTATTAGAAAAGGAAGAGAAATAAGGTCTGTAATGACCAGTAACGAAGCAGATTTTGGTTAAATTCCTGATGGAATAGTCTACTTCTTGCTGGAAGATCCCTCCTGTAACAACCAATTCAAAAGAACTACTTTTAAAAGTATATCTGTCAAACTTCTTGAAAAATTAGAAAAATGCTAAATATTGTGTATATAATTTCATGTTTGTCTCCAAACACTGACTTCTCTGCACTTACTAGTACTTGCAAGTGAGTATTGAACAGCATAAACAAATGAATTTAAGTAATGAGGCCTACTTGAATTGGAGAAAGTTTCTTATATGAAATATTGAGAGATAATGTTTAAAGTATGTGTAAAACTTCTTATTTTAAATATTAAATATTATTTTAAATATTTTTTTTGCAATCAGGTCAAATACACCATTGTACCATAGTTCTATACACAGACATATATATTGTACAGGCTATTTATGAATTTAATGTCCATTTTTATCTTATATTATTGTATTTTTTTCTGATTTCAATCTTTATTCTGTATATGTGTGTATGTGAGTGTGTGTGTGTGTGTGCATATATACACAAGTTTGAGTAACATATAGTAGAGAAGGCCATTAAGTTCATCTCACTCCAGCTGTCTTTGTTCCTATGTTTATGGGGAGTATTAAAACAAGACTGCATGCTGAGCAAGAATATTGAAAGTTGCATCCTCTAATGGTAGATCAGGTGATATATCAATTATAACCTCCTTATATCTCAAGTAACTGACCAACAATTGTAAGGTGACACTCATGTTCTAGGAACACAGTGTTATAAAATTTGATACATCATACCAGGGTCTCTTAGTAAGCTCTCAAGTTCAAGCCATCTGTTTGATAACTATAAGTCTTTTCATTGTAAATAGTAATAGTCATCTAAAATTTAGTGTGTAATGTTAACTACTATATATTAGCCCTTCTCTTACCATTTTTTTTCTTAAGTATGTTTTTATTTTATTTTTTTAAAGTAGAGGTACAAGTGAAACATGAATACGTTTTACGTTTATCAAGTGTATTATATGAAAAAAAAAGTCTGACAAAGCTTTTAATAAAAACCCAAGATATCTCATGCAATATAAAAAATGTAATGAATATATTCAGGTTTATTTGCATGAAATACCTCATATATGCAGAAAACAAGTACACTATTACAACAAAAAAGTAAAAAGACAACTCATCAGAAAAATACATAAAGTCGATAACAAGGCGATGAAATGTTCCCAAAAGCTAATTCCACTTGTGGGAAAGTAACTTTTTTTCCCTTGCATTTCAGTAACTTCCCTAAAAAAAATGATTTGAGGAAATGAACTAAAAAAATTCAATTTCCTCACACTAAATAGGTTTTCCTCTATAAAATTGTAGAAATATTGGATATGGAGTAATATAGTAGTAAAT
The DNA here is from genome assembly GCF_004210375.1 of Tachypleus tridentatus. NCBI lineage: Eukaryota > Metazoa > Arthropoda > Merostomata > Xiphosura > Limulidae > Tachypleus > Tachypleus tridentatus. Next base: position 146,148,832 of record NC_134830.1, read on the forward strand.
CGTAGTTAAGACAGTGTGTAACATAGTGGTACATCATATTTAAGGTAATGTGTAACATAGTAGTGCATGAAAGTTACGACAATGTGCGACATAGTGGTGCATCAAAGTTAACACAAAATACTTGTTTTCTCTACATATTCTCTTACTTCTGATAGTAAATGGAATTTCAGTTTCACATCAACTTTACTCAAAAGAGGAACTTTTGTGGTACAAGCAAACCAATTTAACATGTTTAAAGGATTATTTTCAAAACCAGCTTGCTCAAGTTTACTCAGGTTTACAAAGCATAGAGAGTTGACTATACAGTAAAGGTAGTGCCATTCATACTGTACTCATTATTTTGGTTGTTTTAGAATATAAACAGAAAGTTTTCACTTAAGTGGTTTACATTGTGTCTAGTCTTTCTTTCTCAGACTCAGTCAAAGACACAGAATTCAGAATGACTTCATAATAATAATCCTATTGAACTTTCTGTTATTAAGAGGACCTATCCTATTACTCTGAAGATTTACCTTAATACACCACACCTTCTTGTTCCCAAAATTAGTAAGTTTATAACAGACTTTTGTTGTTATGAAATAATCAACTTTAAGATAGCTGTACAGTAATAATACAAGGAAATTTCAGCTAAACACTTTCCAAAATCAATCTTTTGTTTCAAGTACAAATAACACAACTGCAATCACATCTTCCATGTCACCTATTGGAACCCACTTGTTCAGTGATAGGAAATAGATTTTATTCATTTCACTTTAACATTATTGTAACAAGAAAGACTGACAAGAAACAAAAGTGGGTATTATTATTATTATTATTAAATCTTAATCATCTGTATACACTTCATTCTTCTCAGTGATAAAAATTATTCACCTAAAAGTATGTTTTTGCAATGTTAAATGTAGTGACAGCTTTTTTTATTAAACTCTCATTTAGACATTCAGAATTAGGTACCTGATTAACTTGGTGGTTTTAGTTGCATATAGTACATGGAAATTAACGTATAATGTGCACTTTGACCAATCATAGGAAGAATGTTTCATAACTTTTGATATATCATAGATGACATTGTTTTGGTACATTTGCTTGAAATCTCAGTCATCCCACTTGATGTTCCATCAATAAATTGTAATAACATAGAAAGGACATAATATACTGGAACATATAAAGTAATTTGGGTTCATAAACTTTCTGATTCATCAAAATATAGTTCATATGTTTGTTCACTGATACTGATCTAACGTGCACATTATTTGTTTCTGTTTAGTATTAAAGAGAAGAAAAATGAAAACACAGTTCAAACCATACTTTTCTGAAGTTATGTTGTGAATCTCCAAGTACCATACAAGGGCTAAATACATGAACAACTTTAACCACAGCTTCATGGCATCAAACATTACAAATGAAGGTGTAATACATATATATATGTATATACTAAAGTCGACACATTTTTGTAAAGAATAAAATTTATTTTCTTGAAAAAAATCGATTAAAGTATAGATACAAAATTACATTTTTAGAAACTATCACAATTTGTATCAAACATGAAGTAAGCTTAATGTGTAAACGAATGACAGTTTTAATTTGTCTGAATTTGTTTAATACGAAAATAACAGGAAGCCAACTGCTTTGGTTTACTACAGTCAGTGTAGTAAATATTACTATACAACTACCTACAATGTAACATTAATTCCATAATTTAGGTTCTTTATCTATCTATCCATCTATCTATATATATATATATTAGATAATCATTTTGTTTTCATATCTCCACTTTGTTCAACTACTGAAACATTGTATGTGTCTAATTCCAATTCAGAAAGTACAAAATTTTTACTAGAAAATAATCAGTTGTACATTTAAGTTTTTAAAGCTTTCTCTATCTTTTCCTTAGCCTACCAGCTTGTTAGCCAAAATTAAAAATGAACCTTTCTGCAGACGTTCATCAGCTAAAAGCTTGTGCAGCTCAAGTACAACGTCTGTTAACCTTCTGGCATCTATAGCATCCACAACAGAAACAAGCACATTTGTGCTAATAAGAAATTTGGACCAATACCTCTGAAAAGTTTCAGAGCCACCAATTATAAATATAAAAGTAGAAAAAAAAAGGAAGCACTGTTTTAAGTTAATAAACATGTAAATAAACACACTTTTATAAAACTTTATAATTAAAATAAAGTTTTATATAACTTGCTTACTATTACATTTTACTAAAAAAATTTCTCACTGAATTTTAAGATTAACCCAATTTCATCCATTTACTAAATGTTTTTCCAATTTATTAGCTGGAGACAGCTGATGATTCATAAACTAACATAATGGCTATATGTAAAAATAAGATGTTTTATGGTGTATGATTAAAATTCATAATCATATAATTAAGAACACTATCATGATGCATTGCCACCAAATGGGTAATACTGTCTTTAGAAATAAACACCTTTCTCCTGTTCAGCTGTAACTGTAATTTATACACCTTTCTCCTGTTCAGCTGTAACTGTAATTTAAACACCTTTCTCCTGTTCAGCTGTAACTGTAATTTAAACACCTTTCTCCTGTTCAGCTGTAACTGTAATTTAAACACCTTTCTCCTGTTCAGCTGTAACTGTAATTTATACACCTTTCTCCTGTTCAGCTGTAACTGTAATTTATACACCTTTCTCCTGTTCAGCTGAAACTGTAATTTATACACCTTTCTCCTGTTCAGCTGAAACTGTAATTTATACACCTTTCTCCTGTTCAGCTGAAACTGTAATTTATACACCTTTCTCCTGTTCAGCTGTAACTGTAATTTATACACCTTTCTCCTGTTCAGCTGTATCTGTAATTTATACACCTTTCTCCTGTTCAGCTGTAACTGTAATTTATACACCTTTCTCCTGTTCAGCTGTAACTGTAATTTATACACCTTTCTCCTGTTCAGCTGTAACTGTAATTTATACACCTTTCTCCTGTTCAGCTGTAACTGTAATTTATACACCTTTCTCCTGTTCAGCTGTAACTGTAATTTATACACCTTTCTCCTGTTCAGCTGTAACTGTAATTTATACACCTTTCTCCTGTTCAGCTGTAACTGTAATTTAAACACCTTTCTCCTGTTCAGCTGTAACTGTAGTTTATACACCTTTCTCCTGTTCAGCTGTAACTGTAGTTTATACACCTTTCTCCTGTTCAGCTGTAACTGTAGTTTATACACCTTTCTCCTGTTCAGCTGTAACTGTAATTTAAACACCTTTCTCCTGTTCAGCTGTAACTGTAATTTAAACACCTTTCTCCTGTTCAGCTGTAACTGTAATTTAAACACCTTTCTCCTGTTCAGCTGTAACTGTAATTTATACACCTTTCTCCTGTTCAGCTGTAACTGTAATTTATACACCTTTCTCCTGTTCAGCTGTTACTGTAATTTATACACCTTTCTCCTGTTCAGCTGTAACTGTAGTTTTATACACCTTTCTCCTGTTCAGCTGTAACTGTAATTTATACACCTTTCTCCTGTTCAGCTGTAACTGTAATTTATACACCTTTCTCCTGTTCAGCTGTAACTGTAATTTATACACCTTTCTCCTGTTCATCTGTAACTGTAGTTTATACACCTTTCTCCTGTTCAGCTGTAACTGTAGTTTATACACCTTTCTCCTGTTCAGCTGTTACTGTAATTTATACACCTTTCTCCTGTTCAGCTGTAACTGTAATTTATACACCTTTCTCCTGTTCAGCTGTAACTGTAATTTAAACACCTTTCTCCTGTTCAGCTGTAACTGTAATTTAAACACCTTTCTCCTGTTCAGCTGTAACTGTAATTTATACACCTTTCTCCTGTTCAGCTGTTACTGTAATTTATACACCTTTCTCCTGTTCAGCTGTAACTGTAATTTATACACCTTTCTCCTGTTCAGCTGTAACTGTAATTTATACACCTTTCTCCTGTTCAGCTGTAACTGTAATTTATACACCTTTCTCCTGTTCAGCTGTAACTGTAATTTAAACACCTTTCTCCTGTTCAGCTGTAACTGTAATTTAAACACCTTTCTCCTGTTCAGCTGTAACTGTAATTTATACACCTTTCTCCTGTTCAGCTGTAACTGTAATTTATACACCTTTCTCCTGTTCAGCTGTAACTGTAATTTATACACCTTTCTCCTGTTCAGCTGTTACTGTAACTTATACACCTTTCTCCTGTTCAGCTGTAACTGTAATTTATACACCTTTCTCCTGTTCAGCTGTAACTGTAACTTATACACCTTTCTCCTGTTCAGCTGTAACTGTAATTTATTCTTATGTCAATGATACAATTATTTCAATACTATTTTTGCACCGTAAACTTTGAAACAGTTTTTATGTGTGTTGATGACCCAAGATTCTGCATGTTATTAAATTCTTCTTTCATACAAAATTTTGACACATTTTCATTTATCAAAGTCGCTTAATTTCACTAAAACTCCTAAATCCTTCTGCTTTGTTACTAGATTTAAATCTTAGTTTATAATTTGTAATAAAAATTATGAATAAGATAATTAATTATCAAGTTAAGGTCAAGGAAGATTCTTCAGAAAACAAAGATAATTTCTTATTGTTGGTAATTTGTACCAATTTATTCTAATGTCTTATGATAAGTGAATTTTTGTCCTTGTCCATAGTTAGGTTACGACCAAAAATAGTGGAATAAGTATTATAAATGTTTTTATAGCTTTTGAATGACTGTTTTGGGTATCTAGATCTTTTTTGTATTTACAATGTTTTGTATTAGAAAAATAAAAATTATGGATCTAAGACAGGATAGTGAATTAATTAAAAAAAAGAATGTAATAAAAAACAAAACAGTTAAGGTAGCATGTTTACCGTGGCCCTCAGGCCCATTGCTTACACTGGTTTGCGAGCTGCCACGACTTAACCTGTGCTCTTCTGATAAAACATCTAACTTTTAATCATGAGAAACTTAGCTTTATTTTTAAATGACAAGTGAATGACCACATATTAAATATTCTGATGTATGGAAGGAGTTTGCAATTTACAAAACATGATTAATTTGCTTGGTTACATATATCAGGCAATTTTTGTTTTGTAATCTCAAAATTGTTCACAAAAATTGAGAAAAAAACATAAACCAGATTCACTAAATTTGGTTAAAGGCAAATAGCAAACTCTTCATAACAGAAGTTTTAATATTATATCATTCATAAGTCAATTAAATTTCACAGTGCATAAATCATTACAAAGACAATATGTTACTTAAACCAAAAATGAAAATATACCTTAGTTAAAATGAATTATGTAACTTAGTGACTAGAAGCCAACCATGATTTATAATTCTTAAAATCTTTCATTTAAAGTAATATAAAAATTTATATTCCTGACATCAAAATCATTTGAAATAGGTTGTTCCTTTGTTTACTAATACAACAAATTACATTTAATGTAATTTATTTTCACAAGTCAAATCACTAGCTAGTTTGTATTAAGTTCTGATTTCAAGTGATGGATTAAAAATGATTTTTCTCATGCAAAGTTCATCACCAGAGAATGAACACGACATTTTGTAATACTTGTCCATAACTTTATTGTTATTATTAAGTACTGAAATGTTAAAAATGTAAGATTTATTTTTCTATTGCCACACTCAAATCTTCTGTCTCAAATAAATAAACTGTACATAACAGAAATATTTCTGATTCATCATTTTAAAACAAACTTTATTATAAGAACTTGCATGAAAGCAAAGAACAATGTATAAATTCAACTGACTTAAGGTAAATTTATCTGTAAAAAAAAAACAACTAGTAATAAAAACATTATTAGAAAACAACTTATTTACCTGGAAATTCATATTGATTCCATTTTCTGTACTGAAACTCACAATATTAAAACCACAAGTTTTATAAGATGTTTCTCATGGTGCTGCTGTAAGAAACTACTTTTTCCAGCTCCATCTAGGCCTAGGACTAAAATCGTTTTCTCTAGTGGCTCATCTTAAAGCTTACAAACAGAGACAATGTAGTCATGTATATAACATTAAAAGTCTGATCAAATCACCTCTGCATCTAAAATAGTAATTACTATTCAACTAGCCCATAAGCTAAAAACAAGGTCATACCAGAAGAGACATGCATCTACAATGCCTTCATATCTTAATATAAGATTTATGGTACAACAAGATGCCTGCATATACATCAAGACTTGTTGTTATTTTTAATTAAGCACAAAGCTACACAGTGGGCTATATGTGCTCTGCCCACTACGGGTATCAAAAGCCGGTTTTTAGCAGTGTAAGTCCTCAGATATACCGCTCAGCCACTGGGGGCCATATCAAGACTGTGTTGGCAGCTTCAGGAAAAAAAAAAAAAAAAAATTCAAACTTAGCCCTGATAATTTACGTCTTTGTTGAACCTTCCCACAAACTTCCTCAGGTTTACTCTGTCCACCATATTTAAAACCAAGTCATTCTAAACATCAACCATATTCTTAGAATATGTTGTAGCTGATTTCCAGACTACTCTATAAAATTTATACCCACTTGTCAAACCATTCTCATTATTCAATACAAAAAAATATAGTGCTATCACCTTCCTAAATATTCTTGAACACTTCAATCAAATTCCCTCTGCCTCTTGTTTTCTTCAAAAGCAAATTTCAGAGACCTAAACCATACTAGATCAACTTTTCATCCCAGGTATCACCTTTGTAGCCAGCTTTTAATTCTTTCCAATATAAAGAGCCAGGTTGCAGTAAGATGTTAATAGCCGTTTCTTCGGCAGTGAATTGTAAAATTATAATTAATTAATTAATATGGCCAAGCGCGTAAGGCGCGCGACTCGTAATCCGAGGGTCGCGGGTTCGCGCCAAACATGCTCGCCTTCCAAGCCGTGGGGGCGTTATAATGACGGTCAATCCCACTTTTCGTTGGTAAAAGAGTAGCCCAAGAGTTGGCGGTGGGTGGTGATGACTAGCTGCCTTCCCTCTAGTCTTACACTGCTAAATTAGGGATAGCTAGCACAGATAGCCCTCGAGTAGCTTTGTACGAAATTCCAAAAAGCAAATTCAGCAAAAGCTGAATGTCATAGAAAGAATACGAAACGGCGAAACTCGCGCTAAAGTTAGTAGAGAGTTAGGCATACCTGAGTCTATATTGCGTGGGTGGTTAATCAAAATTGTGTTGTATATTTTATTTATTAAAAAGGAGAAAAGCAAACCATCGCAATGCATTGGTCGTTTGTGTTAAAACGGCACTTGTCAATTGTATCTGAATAGTCTATACATTAATATTATAATGATCACGCAATGGTCCGGTTGAGGCTCCTCGGCGGAGCTGTTGGCGACTTCGGCTTTTCAGTCACAAAGGTTTAAGCCTCGGGCCACTTAAGCCGCGGTTAAGCAAGTTGACCCCCCAAATACCGCGGCTTAATGGTGTTCCACTGTATTCTAGACCAGGGGCAGGTAACTCCACGGCACAATTGTGTCCAGTGATGTCGAAAAAACCCACTTATAGAGAAATATATATGCAAAAACGGCTCGTTTGGGTTGAGAAAATATTTTACATAGAAGAGCAAACAACGTTTCGACCTTCTTCGGTCATCGTCAGGTTCACAAAGAAAGAGGTAACTGACCGGAAGCTGACCACATGTTTGGAAGGGATTGTGTAACTGAGTGTCGGAATGTAGAGGGCGGTGTTAGATGTTTGAAATATAATTTTATTTATTTTATTATATTAATATAGGGAAAAAGGCGTTTCTTTATATTGGTTTATTTTGGGTTTAAGTTGTTGTATAAGTAAGGCTTCTTTAATTTTGCGTTTGTTTATGTTTGTTTCTTTATTTAGTATTTGAGTGTTTTCTATGGTTATGTTGTGTTTATTTGACTTGCAGTGTTCGAAAACATGTGAAGGCGACTTTTTTAGTTCTTTGAATCTGGTTTCCATTTTTCTACTTGTTTCTCCAATATAGAAGTCGTGGCAGTTATCACATTGTATTTTATAAATAATGTTGGTGTGGTGTTTGTCAGTGTAGTTTTTTACATAGTATAGACCTCAGTTTTGTGCCTGGTTTTTGCATAAATTTGGTATTAACTGGAATGTCATATTTTGTTACTAGTTTTTGCCAAATGTTGGTTATTTGTCTGCTGATGTCAGGAATATATGGTATGCAGCAGTATATGGTTTTGTGATTTTTTGATTCGTGAAATATATTTACTTTTGTTAATTGATTTTGTTTTCTGTCTAGGTGTGTGCCTATAATGTTTTCTACGATTTTTGGAGGAAACTTATTGATGTTGATGAAGTATTGTGTTATTTTGTCTAATTCATTGTTAATTTTATCTTGTGAGCATAGTTTTATGGCTGTGTTTATTTGGTTTCTTAGTATGTTGAGTTTTTGTTTTGTTTCATGTGCCGAGTCCCAAGGAATGTATAGTCCAGTATGGGTGATTTTTCGGTGGATTTCTGTTTTGAATTGTGTGTCGGTTCTTGTAATTTTGAGGTTAAGAAATGATATTTGATTGCTTTCTTCCTGTTCACATGTGAAGTTAATGTTAATGTTAGAGTTAATGTGATTGAAAAAAATTAAGTATGTGTTCTGTAGATTTGAATCCCGCAACCGTGTCATCTACATATCTGTACCAGTATAGTGGTGAATGTAATGCTGTGTTAATTGCTTGTATTTCAACTTGTGTCATAAAAATATTGGCTAGAACTGGTGATACTGGGTTGCCCATGCTTAGGCCATTTGTTTGTATATAGTTTTGGTTGTTGAACATGAAGTTTGTCTTTATCGTGGTGAATTCTATGAGGGTTGCTAATTGGTTGCTGAGAATGTCCATAGTTGGGTTAGGGTCTCGGATATAGAGTTCTAAGGCTATCTTGCAGGCTTCAGTGGTTGGAACTTCTGTAAAGAGGGATATAACATCGAAACTGGCCATTAAGGCTTTATGATTAAGTTGATTTAGATTAGACTTGAAATTAAAAGAGTCTTTGATGAATGAGCTGGCTGATGTTACATATTTGGAGAATGCCCATGTTATGTATTTACCGAGATTGTAATTAAACGATTCATATGTGGACATTATTGGTCGTAATGGACAATCTGGTTTATGAGGTTTGGGGATGCCGTATATTTGTGGTGTGCGTGAGTCGGTTTTACGTAGGTAGGAATAAAGTGTTTGTGAAATTGTGTTGGCTTTTTTCATTTTTAGTAGTAATTTGTTCAATTGCGTCTCGTGTGTCTTTGTTGGATTTGTGCGTATTGGTTTAAATTTGTTCGTGTCTGATAGGGTGTTCTTCATTTTGTGAATGTATTCATTCGTGTTCATTATGACTATAGCGTTACCTTTATCTGCTTTTAGAATTTTTATGTTTTGTCTTGTTTTAGGTTTATAATGGAATTAATGTCTCTTTTTGTAAGATTGTTTTTTAGTTTTCTGTTTTGTGAAATTATGTTGATGGTTTTGTGAGAAAATTCTTTGAAAAAATCGTTTAAGATCTTGCTTTTAGGTGTTTCTGGAAAATATAAATTTGTAATTTTACCTGGGAAGTTTGGCTGTTGGATGTCAATAAAATTATCTAAGTTGTCTTCTTTCTGTTGGTTGTTTCCTTTTTTTTTTTCTGTAGAAAGTATCACAAGTCTCCTGGCTAGATCTTCTGAACATGTTTTGATTTCTATGGTTGGAACGTACCTAGGTGCTATTGCGAAGTTGAGTCCTTTGTTAAGTAGATGTATCTCGTCTGTGTTTAATTGTTGGTCGGATCTGTTAATTATGAGGTTAGTCAACGATTTGTCGTGTTTGTGTCTTTTCTGTTGTGTGTATCTTAGTTTTTCTAGTTTTTTGTTGTGGCACATCTTTTTGTCTCTGTCAAACATCAAACACCGCCCTCTACATTCCGACACTCAGTTACACAACCCCTTCCAAACATGTGGTCAGCTTCCGGTCAGTTACCTCTTTCTTTGTGAACCTGACGATGACCGAAGAAGGTCGAAACGTTGTTCGCTCTTCTATGTAAAATATTTTCTCAACCCAAACGAGCCGTTTTTGCATACATACAATTGTGTCCAGCTCGAGTTTAGGAATAAATTTTTTCCATAATTTATTTTTTATTCCAAATTTGGTAATCAACAACTGCACTGCCTCAGGTCATCGCTAATGTCGCGCGCTTCATCACTGTCTGGCCCGGCATGGCCAAGCGTGTTAAGGCGTTCGACTCGTAATCCGAGGGTTGCGGGTTCGAATCCCGGTCGCACCAAATATGCTTGCCTTTTCAGTCGTGGGGTCGTTATAAAATGACGGTCAATCCCACTATTCGTTGGTAAAAGAGTAGCTCAAGACTTGGCGGTGGGTGGTGATGAGAAGCATCCTTCCCTTTAGTCTTACACTGTTAAATTAGGGACGGGTAGCGCAGATAGTCATCGAGTAGTTTTGCGCGAAATTCAAAACAAACAAACTGTTAGCATCCTCCATTATATTCGTTGTTATATTAGTTACGTCCCTCTGCACCTCGATAGAATAATCCAGTTCTTCCCTCCCTATTTACTCCACAGGCTATCCTATTAACGTAGCATACTAAATAATTACGTACAATAATAACTTCCTTATGCATTGCATACCTATTCCTATCTATTCCTTTTGTTATCTTTCCATCTCTTAGTTCCTTATATGAACAAGCCAAAGTCAGAAATATGCTACTTAATATAGCCTGCTCTTTATAAGTAAGTCCTCTACTGCTAGACTTACTACAATTGTTTCAACTTCTCTAGTCGATATTAACCATTGTATCCTTCGCAACAGCTGGAGTTCCTCTTATTTCTGTTGCCATTTCTCATAGTTTACTCTTATCTTTATTCACTGCTTCTACCCCATTGATGAGAGATTCTATTCTAATTTCTTCCTCAGATTATAAACTCTACATAGAAATTGCACATCTTCACCACTAATTATTAAAATGTGCATGCCATTCCAGAGCTTCCAAATAAAACCCACTGATTGTACCTGTCACATCTTACAATTTAAACTTTGTAGGCTGACAGTAGTGAACCAACTCGGGCTCCAAGACTGGCTGTGTCAGTTAAACTCTATCGCCTGTTAGTGCCCAACCTTCATTGCTACATGTTTTAGTTGACTCAACTTACGTTGGTGTCCTACAGATAACTTTGGTGGCTACCAGAGAATGAAATCTGATATTGTTCTGGCCTTTTTAGATCTGAAAACCTGCATTTGTCCCTTAGCTTTCGAGTGTCTACCCGTTTGCTTCCAAGTGATTTCACGAACTCTTAAACTTTGATTTCAAAAATATTTTCAAATTTCCTTCTCGGCACGTGTTTGCTATCACTCCCGTCGTCATATTTAGATCGAGAAATATCTCCCCAAATCCACGTTTTCCATATCACTGTAAAGACAATGGATTTGTAACTAGGCTCTTCCTTCATTGCCCGCCTTTTTACTCCTAGCTGGTTTACTTTTTTTTCACTTATTCACATTGCTTAATTCAAATTTTCACTATCGTACAGTTTTTCTTCAAAAACTACAGTCTCGTACAGTGTATTCTAACCAATATATCTTGCCCAACACAGTAAAAAAGCTGCATAATTCAATGACATCTTAAATAAGGCTACCTGTTAGTACCAGAACACACATACACTTAGACATCTGCACCTGACGACGCCTTTATTAGCGAAACCATGATCTAAATAAATGATGTATTTGTGAAACGTACCAGCCCGTGAAGGACAGCAACATCGTAATGATAAACACAACTTTTCTATATCATCTCCTAATTTAATAACAGTTGTTGTTTGTTTTTTACAACTGACAACCTTACCCCCAAAAAAATCATTATTTTCTTTGTGACTAAGAACAAAACTTGGAAACATTTTGACAGCCGTTTACACAATCGTGGTATTTGTAAATGAGTACAAAGTTACTTGTACCGCTAGTGTACACTTATGACTTGAAGAACAGCACAAAGTTTAAGGTTTTCACTGGACTCTTCCGATTTCATTACTTATTGTTAAATTCAGGTACGTTAGACTAACATGTTGATTTTGTTAATAAAGTTGTTTCTCCTTGTGTGTACAAATGCACTTTGCTATGTTCTTTCCGATACATTTGTAGTGGTTTGGTTTGCTTTTGGTTTGTTTTATTTATAAAATTCTTTGTAGTTTGTATCGGCCAAAGATATAGAAATTAAAACACAGGGTCAAGAAACATGAAAACGTGGTAGAAAAATATAAGATGAATGAATCAATAATACCAGAACATATGGAACAAAATCTCATGTTACAGACTGGATTTGTTTGTTTTGGAATTTCGCACAAAGCTACTCGAGGGCTATCTGTGCTAGCCGTCCCTAATTTTGCAGTGTAAGACTAGAGGGAAGGCAGCTAGTCATCACCACCCACCGCCAACTCTTGGGCTACTCTTTTATCAACGAATAATGGAATTTACTGTAACATTATAACGCACCCACGGCTGAAAGGGCGAGCATGTTTGGCGCGACCGGAATGCGAATCCACGACCCTCAGATTACGAGTCGCACGCCTAAACACATACAAACTGGAAAAAAACAGTAAGTTAATAAAACGGGTACACTTAAAATAGAACCAAATAAGAGAATTTCTAGAAATTAAAAAAAACAAACCAGAAAACTATTGTGTTGCACAGGGACGCTGCGTTTGGCGTGGAAATAATAAAGTACTGAATAGATTTGTTAAAACTTTGGATAGTTTAAGTCAAGATGGCGAGTTAATATGCAAATAATTGTGGATATACAAGTCCAAATCTAACTTCTACTGGTAGCGTGATAGTGACATTGAAACACATAGTCTTTTAGGGTAAGACTGTGTTTTAATTATTTATTGTATCTGATATTAACGTTATATTGCTGTGAATGTAAATATATCCTTTACTCTATTCCAAGCATAACTAAAGTAAAAACAAAGCCGAGTATTGTAACAAATTTTGAGAAGTAAAATAGATAGCGGTCAAATTCATAATGATAATATAACGCTATTTTCTCCATAATCAATGTTAGAGAACGTTTAGAATAAATGTGTGTTGTTTCCCAAACATGCTCGCCCTTTCAGCCGTGGGTGCGTTATAATGTTAAGGTCAATACCCATATTCGTTGGTAAAAGAGTAGCCCAAGAGTTGGCGGTGGGTGGTAATGACTAGCTGCCTTCCCTCTGGTCTTACACTGCTAAATTAGGGACAGCTAGCACAGACAGCCCTCGAGTAGCTTTGTGCGAAATTCAAAACAAAAACAAACTGTTGTTTCCTTGCTCTTATTACGTAGCAGCAAAAAACATAAGAGTACAAATGAAGTTATGCACATAGAGTTACATTAATTTACATATGGCCTTGTAACTAACTCGACACATCGTGAAAAGCCATAGCGCCATCCTGTGGCAAAAAGATCAGTCTTAATAATACAAAACATTTCACCAAAACGAGTTCAAGAGAAAGTTCAACCGAACCAAAAGAAATAATAAAAACATGGCATATATCAGAAAAAAAACAGGAGTACCACCACACTACGTACAACTGACATCTTTATAGATGTCAGATCGAAACACTGCCATAAGCAAGTCTAATAAATAAAAATTATGACAGGAGAAGAGTACATGGAGAAAAAGGTGTTAGCAATAATTTATAAGTCACACTCCCTATTCTTTGTGGATTTCGTTTGATAAAGTTTTTTTATATATGTTTATATCTGAAAATGGGAGGCACTGTTAAAAGAAGGCCTGGCATGGCCAGGTGCGTTAAGGCGTTCGACTCATAATCTGAGGATCGCGGGTACGAATCTCCGTCGCACCAAACATGCTCGCCATTACAGCCGTGGGGGTGTTATAATGTGACTGTCAATCTCACTATTCGTTGGTAAAAGAGTAGCTCAAGAGTTGGCGGTGGGTAGTGATGACAAGCTGTCTTCCCTGTAATCTTATACTGTTAAATTAGGGACGGCTAACGCGGATAGTCCTTGAGTGGGTTCGCTCGAAATTCAAAACAAACAAACAATTGCTAAAAGTCAGTGACATTTTTTTCGTGTGCTGTATCGATAAAAACTACATTACATTTTATTTACTTATCAGTTTATAACTACATATGTTTAACAATTCAGTATAAGTGCGTATTATCCACATTTAATTATAACTGTTTTCACTATTCACGTATTAAAGTACTTTATGATTTCACATTTATCAACACATAAAAATTCATCTTTACTTCTACTTAGAAGATGAAAATGTGTTATAAGACGAAGAGTTTTTACTAGTTAGTGTTTGTTTCTCACTTAACGAAATATTTCGTGATTTATACCCATCTCTCCATTTCTTCATGGCTGTTATTACGACAGAGGAACAAACAAGGAAAGCTCCGACGATACTAGTCCATGATGGATACTGGTCAAGAAAGAATACTCCAAAAACAAAGGCCACGACAACATCAATCGTCCTTGCTAGGGATACAGGTCCAGCTTCTTCTAATTTCAGTGCAGTAGTAAGTAAAAATTGTCCACATGTTCCACAGAGTCCACACAGAATCAGGAGAACGCCATCCTGGCCACAAGTAGGAATACTAAATTTACTAAAAATGGAGAGATAAACTAAACCAAAAGTAATGGATGCAATGGAAAAGATGCATATCACTACTGGAGTTGAGGTTTTCTGTATCTTTCGCAAAACTATGAAGACCAATGCTGCCGTGATACATGAGCAAAACGCCACCAGAGAACCCTGGAGACGATGTGCTGAACTTACTTTGCCTGTTGACGTAACACCAAATAAGAAAGACGGCCTAGATATAAGTAATACACCTGTTAAAGTCATAATAACTGTAAATACTTGAAATATTCCACATGGTTCTCTCAAGAAAGCACAGGCAAAAAGAGTCACAAGTGCTGGACTACTAAAAATTATAGTCGAAGCATCTGCCAGTGGAATTAGTCTTAAAGAATAGTAACCTGCTCCCATGGAAACTGTTCCTACCACAGCCCGTATACAAACAAACCATCTCTCGCCTTCAACTCCTAAGAATGAATTTCTCTTGAAGATAACGATCGGTACGTACGACAACAACTGAATGCAGCTTCGAATAACCAAAATCTCAATAGGATCCACACTGGTTACAAAGGCAACAATAAATGACGCAGTGGCAAAAAACAGTCCAGAAATTAGAGCACAAAGAACACCAAGAAATGGAATTTTGTGAACCGATTTATTACGTTTCTTTGAAGTGCTATCTTGATAAGTTGATAAAATGTCCAAATTATCTTCGTTCGTTGAAACTTCATTAAAAATCTCATCGTGCTCAACGTGTCGAGGCCTTAACGATTTGCTCTCCATTCTTTTCTTTCCAGCCACCAGCTGGAGAATCTGTAACGAAAATGAAAAATGTACTAAGAAGCACTGGTAGTCGCTGTTAATGGTCGTTATATGAAATTAAAATTTATAGAAAAGAAACCCAAAATGGGCCTGTTTATCACAAAGGTTCTTGTATACTGAAAATATTTCTTTTGTAGCAAGAAAAATGTAACATGGAGAATAACTTTCAGTCAGAAGAGTTAGTACATCTGACATTCTGTTTAAACCCAGAAAACAAACACGTTTCGCACTGAAAATCACGCATATGTCGACTTCTTATTTCATAAAGTTAGTGTAGATATTAAGAACAAGACGATTTTCTCCTAAAATTTGTAATTTCTAGTACTGACTAAGTAGTGTAATCATAAGAACACGCTGGAATGAAAACATTTCTTTGAAGTCAAAATATGAAACCAGCAAATTCAAACAAATGTAAAAATGTTTTCTCACAGTTTCCATTTAGTTACAAACGTCTAAGTACGTACATTCTTTAAAACAATTGAAAAAATGGTTAATTGTTTGGTTTTTCGTTTGTTTTTGATAATCGCAAATCTCCACAAAGAACTAGTTGCCTGTGATCTGCTCATAGCGGGTATCCAAACCCAATTTTTGTCGCTATAAGCTCTGAAATTTACCGTCGAGCCACGACAAAACTAATATTTATATACTTTTAATCACAAGAATTTTTACTAAATTCATGACTTTGGATAATGTAATAATTACTATTCAACAGCTGTCTTTTGTTTATTGTTTAAAAATATCGTATTCTAGCACTTTTTCCGGAATTGGTCAGTTTGACCAACTTTGTAATCACCATGTAAAGATGAAAGTATAGATACAACTTTTAATGCACTAAGTTTTAACCACATTTTGCAAGCTAAGTGCAGAATAGCAGAAACGTCGTACCACGGACGGCTACATATGTGCTAATAATTAGTAATCATAGTGCATATATTTCATTGTAAGAAATGGGCGTCATCTTTCAAACTTTTATTATTCAAGATTCTAATTGTCTGAATCTTTACCAATAAAAGTCCAACAGATGGCGCCTCATATGACACCTCAATATCTTCTACCATTGAAATCTTGCTGTATTTTAACACAGCAGATGGCACAACTATATTATTTGTCTTTTTCTCTCTCTCTCTCTCTCTTACACACACACACACAGAATTAAGTAAGTAGAATGTCGATAATATTATTGCTCCGTTATAGTAAGATTACAGGCGCAAAAGAAATCATTTTAAAATTATTTCTACCACGAATATGCCGATGCATTTAACAAATTTTTACCGAGTCTATGTTTCGGCATGGCCTGGTGGGTTAAGGCGTTCGACTCGTAATCCGAAAGGCGCAGGTTCGAATCACCGACACACCAAACATGCTCGCCCTTTCAGCCGTCGGAGCGTTATAATGCGACGGTCAATCCCACTATTCATTGGCAAAAGAGTAGCCCAAGAATTAGCAGTGGGTGGTGATGACTAGCTATCTTCCCTCTAGTCTTACACTGCAAAATTAGGGACGGCTAGCGCAGATAGCTCTCGTGTAGCTTTGCGCAAAATTAAAAAAGAAACAAACAATACCAACTCTACAGAAGTGAAAAGTGATTAAGAGCAAAAGTACTTTTTCATCTAACAGTTCTCAAATTGTATTTACATAACCACTAGAACCTCGTGTCACGTAGTAATGATGAGGGGCGGGTTGTATGCGTTGATATTGTCGCCTGGGGTCGCAAGATTCGGGTTGTTAATGTCTATGCGTCTATTCAGGGTGGGAAGGTTGTTTCCTTCTTCTTGGCCTTGTACAGGTTCTTGATAACGCAGGCCGATATTGTTCTTGGTGGTGACTTCAATTGTATGCTGAATCTCCACCTTGACAAGATTGAAGGCTATCCTCTTTCTGGTAATCGGTATACGCGGGGTTTGCCTGCAGTGCTGTCGGACTTTGAGTTTATCGATGTCTGGCGTACGCTCTATAGGTCTGCT
This sequence comes from Tachypleus tridentatus, assembly GCF_004210375.1. NCBI lineage: Eukaryota > Metazoa > Arthropoda > Merostomata > Xiphosura > Limulidae > Tachypleus > Tachypleus tridentatus. Next base: position 146,166,152 of record NC_134830.1, read on the forward strand.
TTTGTGCCCATTTGGACCAGTCAGTTCATTTCTTGTCACCTGGACAGGTTCTACATTACACCTGGTCTGAAGCAGAGCCTTAGTATGGGTGCAGTTTATCGGGTTGGCGATATTTCATTTCGTTTGTCTAACCATCGGGAGTTTCTAAGCACGTTCCAGGATTTTGTCCCTATTTTTTAGGGTTCGGAAGTGTGGAAGCTCAATGTCTCCCCCTTTGCAGAGGATGAAGTTGGAGACGAATTAATTGCCTTGGTTTGGGGTCTTTGTTCTGTTGAGTCTGTCGACAAGTCCTGGTGGGTGGGTTTCAAGGAAGCCTGTGCCTCCTTGTTGAGACAAGCTGGCATACAGCATTCGCGAGCTCGCCGCCTGGCTTTGCAGGGCAAGCAGGACATCTTAGCTGCCTCGCTTCGAGGCAGACCAATGGATCAGTGGTTCCTCTCAGTCATTGAGAATGTTAAAAAGAATAGAGATTTGGAGTATTCCAAACTATTCCATGCAGCCAGAGTTTCCTGTCTGATGGAATCACTTGGTTCCAGAAATGTTACTTGTGTTCCACTGTGCAAGAACAGGCAGATCTCTAGTCTGTTGATGGAGGAGGGTCAATCATATTCTGACATCTCTGACATTCTAGACATGTGCTTCGGCTTTTACAGCCATTTGTATTTAGTTTCACCCATGGACGAAGGGTTGTGGCATGACATCACTCTGTTTTTGCCCTCCCTCGATTCTTCTTTACATGACCAGCTGGTGAAGTCCATCAGCTTGGGTGAATGTTCGTCGGCCATTCGGTCTATGCTGCTTGGTCTAAGTGTCCTGGGCTATATAGACTGCCAGTGGAATTTTATCGCCACGTGTGGCATGTTGTCAGACCCTTCTTTGTCAGAATTTTTAACAAATGTCTGACGAGTGGGTCTATGCCATCTGGTACGCTGTGTGGGCTCATTACACTTATATGTAAGGATTCCAGCCAGTGTGACGATCTTTCTTCCACGCGTTCCATATCTCTCTTGAATGTAGACACAAAGATTATTTGGAAAGTCCTGTGTGCCTGTTTGGGTACAGTTATGCCTCATTTGGTTCACTGCACTCAGACATGTGGCGTGCAGTGTAGAAGCATCCAACAAAATCTGGTGCTTCTCGGGGACCTCTTTCATTACATAACAGATAGGGATATCCCTGCAAACACTCTCCCTTGATCAGAGCAAAGCTTCGATCACGTTCACCACAAATTTGTTTTGGAGAGGTGTGGTCTTCCTCTTGTATTTGTTCAGCATGTGCAAGTTTTGCATGTAGCTGCTTCAAGCAGGCTCTTGGCTAACGAATATCTGACGTCATCCTTTCCTATCTTACAGGAAGTACGTCAGGATTTCTGTTTCACATTCGCTTTATGTAGTAGTGATCAAGTGCCTACTCTGTCATCTGTATCACTCAGTTTCGATACGTGCCCTCAAGTTGCCAGGGGGTGTGGTAATCAAGTATATTCTCATGTGGACAATGTAAACCTGTACCTCGCGAACCCAACATCCCTAGGTTCGGCGCTGTCCATTGTCAATCGTTACTCTTAGGCCAGTGTAGCCCAGCTCAACTACGTCAAGTCTTGGGCTTGGTGGTAAGGTAAATTGGCCTCATCTGCTGACACCCTGTTTGGACTGGATTGGACCTCTTCTCCGGTCATTTGCTTTGGAGTTCGTTTTATTGCGAGCCCTGAGGCTGTCTGGAGGAAGGAGGTGCAGCGTGTCGGTTCGGCAGTTCACGATTATTGTTACTGCCCTGCTAATTTGTTTGGCAGGGCAGAAGTGGTGGTGAGGAGGATACTCCCCTTGGTCTGGTACCTTGGGACTATGTTTCCTCTCGATGACCACAATGCGCGGGTTATCGAGTGGCATGTTTTCGCCTTTCTGTGGGGTGGCAAGCCTGAGACTGCGTCTCGACTTTCATTGGTCCTGCCGCCTTACATAGGAGGTCTGGGCATCCCACGTGTCTATACCCAGCGTATTTCTCTTTTCGTCTACCGCTTTTCACTGTTTGTCTTTGGAGGTTCATCCCTGTTGCCACCTAGCCAGATTCTTAGTTTGCATGGCGCTCAGGTTTTTGGTGTTTCACTGAGCCTGCAAATACCGATGATTTTTATCCTCCCTCCTGGTACGTGGACGCTGCTTTGGAGATTCAGACAGACTCCCGTTCCCTCTACCGCTTGCTGGTACCTGGATGAACACACAGGATAGCTCTTCCGTGGGGCGTTATTTGGGGCCGCGTTGTGCTGCGCCATGTCGATAGCTACCTCCAAGCTTTTAACTGGCGTGCAGCGCATAACATCATTTTCGTTCCAGTGTACATTAACAGTCTTTAAGTACCCCATCTGGCTTGTTCGAAACCAATTTGTTTTCTAGTAGGCACCGGTGTCGTACTTTAAGATTCTGCATAAGGCCAGGTATAAGCTCTTACTCCGTCTTGAGGCAAAGTATCGGCTGCTGAGCCCTAGAGACTTTTACCATCGGTGGCGGCCGGACCTTTCGCTGATGGAAAATCCGGTCGAACTCGGGTTTTGAGCTGCCCTATTTCCGCTCCTGTTTTGTGTTATAGCGTATCTTTTAAGTATTAATCATTTTATACGAATTTGTAAATTTTAAATTCTTATAACTGTTTCTATTTGTGTCTTTTCATTATTAATGTTTGTGTGTGTGTATATATATATATATTGTAAATGTTATTCCTGTTTATTGTAACTGTTCTTAACTTTGTATCTATTTGTTTCGTTAACTTTATGTATATTACTTGTTTGGTATGTTTTTTTCCTTTTTGATTTTCATTTGTATTTTGTGTGTGTGTGTTTCTTATAGCAAAGCCACATCGGGCCATATGCTGAGCCCACCCAGGTGAATCGAACCCATGATTTTAGTGTTGTAAATCCGTAGACTTATTGCTGCTAGTGGGGGGCCATTTGTAATATAGTACTTACTTTTGCATTTTTCGTTTTTGTTGTCACTATTCTTATCATTGTTTTTCTACATTTGGTACGGTGTGTTTTTCTGTACAGTGTATACATATGTCGTGCTATTTATAATTTTTTAATATTATTTTTGTTTTGTAAAACCTTTCCTTTAATTTGTGAATATATTTATTTGTATATATTTATGTTATTTTTTTAGGCATTAGTTGTTCATTGCCTGTAAGGCCCGGCATGGCCAGGTGGGTTAAGAAGTTCGACTCGTAATCTGAGGGTCACGGTTTCGAATCCCGGTCGCATTAAACGTGCTCGCCCTTTCAGCCGTGGGAGCGTTATAATGTGACGGTCAATCCTACTATTCGTTGGTAAAAGAGTAGCCCAAGAGTTGGCAGTGGGCGGTGATGAATAGCGGCCTTCCCTCTAGTCTTACACTGCTAAATTAGGGACGGCTAGCGTAGATAGCTCTCGCGTAGCTTTGCGCGAAATTCTAAAACAAACAAACAAATCATTGCCTGCACATAATTGCCTAATGTGTTGCTTTTTTTCAACTATCTTGATTACTTGTAGTATTTTTCGTTGTAAATAAATTCAAATTTGCAAACTTCAAGAAGTAAGTTTTATCATGCGTACCCCCAAATGGTAGTAGTTTATCTTCATTTTGTTATTTATTTATTATTTTCATCTTTTTATGTTTATCTTTTATCTTATTCTTATTTTAACTTGGGAGAGAATTCACCTTCGCATAACTGTCTGCAAGCAGTGAGGGGTGATATAGATGTTGGGCGTTGTGGGCCTGAGCACCCGCATTTCGTTCTCCTAATTTTCTTATGTAAGACTAGCGAATTGGAGGTTAGGACTGATAGACTGTGTATCCTCACCGTAATGTGGGTCCTACTTTTTTAGTCACCTCAAAAATCTAGGACAGATTTTATAATCTCTAGGATCCTTTCTTTAAAAATATGCAGCATATTTTATTCCATGTTAGTACTTTGGTTTATGGCTTGAAAAGTTTTATAGTTATAATATATATTTTATCTGACCTAATTTATCTACATTTATATCAGCTCAGAATACTTTGTTTAATTTTTGTTTTTTAATTAGACGTACAGCTTTCTGTAGACAAGTTATCGAGTTCCAGTCACTTAAATAAACCTCGTGTCATCGAGCGTTTTCTTTGGAGTATTTTCCTACTTTAATTTATATAATCTAGTTAAATTAGTTAGTAAATTAGTTTTATAACAATAAATAAAAATACACACACGAACTTCAGTACTTAGATTTAAAATCTTGTCTTTTCCAGCTTTGTGATCTTATGTTGCTACCAATATAATATAAATCGCATCATTATTTTAGTCTAAATATTGGTAAAGATACAGTGGTTCAAAACTTATCTTCTATTCAAATGTACAATTTAGACTATGGAGTATAAAGCGATTATCAACCAATGTCCTAAAACTAATAGATCTATCTTTCGACCTAAACTAAGAATAAACCAAATTATTCACATTTTCCAATGCAATCAAATTACAGAACATCTAAAGGTCTGTAATTTGTAATATTAATCGCTCAGGCCCCATAACATTGAAAAAAATTGAAATACTTTCTTTCAATTGATTATAATGGCCCAATAACAAATGTCGAAAACAATTAGACATTCTTTAAAAAACAGGATCTACTGTGGCCTTAAGTTATTATAGGGCTAAAACAATATCCTGAAGAACGTAACTTGTTTATTTCATACGAGAACTTGTAAAAAACGATTGATGTATCCTGCTTCTACACTGACGACTTGTACCATTCTAAAAAAAATAGTCAATTTTCAAGAGTTATTCGTTATGCCTTTCATATAAATAAATTTATAAATAAATAAATCCTTGTTATAATCATCTGGCTATTGTTACTATACTTGTTTATATATCAAACGCCATAACAAGAGGTTGAACATGGTTTACATGATTGGTGATCACAGATTGAATAGTCACACCACGTTTAACTATGCCTTGGCCATCTTCCTCTATCAATTAATATATAAAGCGTGTCATTGATTGCAAATAAATCCTATGACTTTTCTGGACATGATATGTGACCATTCCAAAGTATTTTCTACCTATAGGCTAGCCTTTCTTCTAAGAGGTCAAAGGAATGAAAAAAATCCATAAAATCATTCGGTTTTTGCTTCCTCGAGTTTATCACCGGACAATAGTGGAAAAACTTCATTGATTTATACTTCATTGTTTTTCACAACTGGAATTAAAATGTAAGATCTGGATAGAACAGCTGTTTAATATGTTGTAGCTAGAAACACAAAGCAACTGAAATCCTCGTCACAATTATCAGCTGGACACAAAATTACATTAACGGAAGACTAATGCAGTGAGTGTTTGACTTAATGTATTTAATATTGTGAAATACCCCTTCAATGAAGAATCGTTGTCTTAGACTCGTTTTTAATGATCACATACTAACACTTCTACAGGGTGTTCGGAAAGTCACTGCACATTTATATATTTATTAACATACAAACAGCACAGTGACTTTCCGAACACCCTGTATAATGTTCTCCGTTTGATAATTTTTGGCATAACTATAGTAAATCCCAAAGAAATTGGCAACTCTTTCAGCTTCGTTTTCGAATTTCTAGAAATTATCTCAAATTTTACAAACTTAATCATCTAAGTTAATATGTATCGCGTTCAGCTGTCCTAACTGTAAATAAAACTAAACAGCCCACTCAATATCATACGGACATTTCACTACAAAACACTGCTCGATACTAAGAAATTAAGGGATGTCATTTATTTTCATTGATCTTATAAATCACGTTATAGTAATAACGGCCGATCTGGTAGTTAATTTAATTACAACATTCAATCTCTTAGATGATTTCCCCACAAAAATACAACTCGCATGTCGCAGAAGAAACAAATCACTGAATTTACTTTGTAGGTCCATTTTATAGATCTATTATTGAACTAAATTGAAGAACATCCACCTCATTCATATAAGTGACACTGTCTAGACAGTCTGAGAAATACCTTTCAATTATGGTACAGCCAATCATCAGTCACAAAACACAAGTCAATATATACTGACAAAGTAGTAGCTTCACTTCAAATTCCTGTATACAAAGACGTTTAGGGTTTTTTCAGCTGCAGGATTAATTATAAACTCGACTAACACACAAACACCATACAGCACTGATTGAGCAGAAGACTACCTAGCTTTCATCCAAACATTCAGCCTCGCTCGTTCATTCAGTACTCTAACCATGACATCATCATTTTGGAAGTTATCATGGAAAGTATCATGAGAAGTTTATCGGTTCCTCTACGACACAGATTTTAGTGTTAATGGGTAAAGTAGTGTATAATAAATTATTCATTTTGCTGCTCATTTAACAGAACTAAGTTTGAGGATTTTAAGCAACTTGCTAGATGAGGCGACTACCAATACTTGATAGTTTCAGCTCTCAGCTGGAAAGTTGCTTAAAATCCTGAAACTTAGTTCTGTTAAATGAGCAGCAAAATGAATAATTTATTATACACTACTTCACCCATTAACACTAAAATCTGTGTCGTAGAGGAACCGATAAACTTTCTCATGATACTTTCCATGATAACTTCCGAAATGATGATGTCATGGTTAGAGTACTTCCGAGAGGCCTTGCTGTCATAAATGACAAAGAAGAGCTAATGGGCAACCAAATTTTACATATAATGACAATATATATAGTAATTTATGCGAATAACCTTATAATAAGATTACATAGCAGGTCAAAGTGTTTAAACAAATATTATCGTTTTGGAGTTACACAATCAATTATTACATAACTGAAATGTTCTTAGAACGTTGAGATAAGAAATTTTGTGCTACTGCTATTAAGTTTTCTAGCCAATTGACATATATGATAATTGAGAAACATCTTAACTAGTATTTGACCATAAGAAATCTCTCAATTTTGTTACATGCCTTGTTGATACGTGGATGTCCTCTCATGAGAAGTTCGTGGGCAAGTTTCAATATTTCAGAACGATATACTTTTGGAATAATTTTATAAACTACATTCCAGACCTCTGAAGCTGACACATTTGATGGTCTGAATTCACCTATGAGCACACAATTTTATAAAAAGTAACCATTTAGAACTTTTTACAATTCATATTTTGGGAGTGCGTATTTAAACAATGATTAAATCTATAGATCCTTTTCTTGTTCAGCGATCAATTTACTACTAACAACTGTAACTTTACCAATTTAACCAGACTGATCATGTCCATCATCGTCACTCACCAAAAATCATCCTTTGGATAATCATTCAAAAAATTACTGTCGTATTCAAAAAATTGTCTGAGCCAAATCCACAATATACTCTGAACATGTCTATCATTTGTTTCTGGCTTAATTACTGAGCCAGAGCTCGAGTAATAACACACGAGGGAACCACTTCTGGATTTTCCTCAACAACATCAAACTTAGATGAAATGGTGATCGGTTCACTAACCACCACGGGTTTAGCAACAAATTTTCCTCCAGCAAAATCGTTTTCCAACAATAATGATATACCCTTAATTGGCAGAGTAGGTCTTACTGAAACCAAGACAGGGCCTTAAACTAGTTACGATGTTTTTGTTCGTTTTCTAAAATAAGATTTAACATTAATAAAACCACCCTTACCAGTAGCAGAAGTCGAATATAAAGGCAATATACCTTCTGACAACAATGACTGAGCCGCGCTATAACGTACGAGTCGGTTTTACATAGGTAGGAATAAAGTGTTTGTGAAATTGTGTTGGCTTTTTTCATTTTTAGTAGTAATTTGTTCAGTTGCGTCTCGTGTGTCTTTATTGGATTTGTGCGTATTGGTTTAAAGTTGTTCGTGTCTGATAGGGTGTTCTTCATTTTGTGAATGTATTCATTCGTGTTCATTATGACTATAGCGTTACCTTTATCTGCTTTTAGAATTTTTATGTTTTTGTCTTGTTTTAGGTTTATAATGGAATTAATGTCTCTTTTTGTAAGATTGTTTTTTAGTTTTCTGTTTTGTGAAATTATGTTGATGGTTTTGTGAGAAAATTCTTTGAAAAAATCGTTTAAGATCTTGTTTTTAGGTGTTTCTGGAAAATATGAATTTTTAATTTTACGTGGGAAGTTTGGCTGTTGGATGTCAATAAAATTATCTAAGTTGTCTTCTTTCTGTTGGTTGTTTCCTTTTTTTTTGTTTTCTGTAGAAAGTATCACAAGTCTCCTGGCTAGATCTTCTAAACATGTTTTGATTTCTATGGCTGGAATGTACCTAGGTGTTATTGCGAAGTTAAGTCCTTTGTTAAGTAGATGTATCTCGTGTGTGTTTAATTGTTGGTCGGATCTGTTAATTATGAGTTAGTCAACGGTTTGTCGTTTTGGTGTCTTTTCTGTTGTTTGTATCTTAGTTTTTCTAGTTTTTTGTTGTGGGAGATCTTTTTGTCTCTGTCAAACATCAAACACCGCCCTCTACATTCCGACACTCAGTTACACAACCCCTTCCAAACATGTGGTCAGCTTCCGGTCAGTTACCTCTTTCTTTGTGAACCTGACGATGACCGAAGAAGGTCAAAACGTTGTTCGCTCTTCTATGTAAAATATTTTCTCAACCCAAACGAGCCGTTTTTACATATATACAATTGTGTCCAGCTCGAGTTTAGGAATATATTTTTCCACAATTTATTTTTTATTCCAAATTTGGTAATCAACAACTGCACTGCCTCAGGTCATCGCTAATGTCGCGCGCTTCATCACTGTCTGGCCCGGCTTGGCCTAGCGTGTTAAGGCGTTCGACTCGTAATCCGAGGGTTGCGGGTTCGAATCCCGGTCGCACCAAATATGTTTGCCCTTTCAGTCGTGGGGTCGTTATAAAGTGACGGTCAATCCCACTATTCGTTGGTAAAAGAGTAGCTCAAGAGTTGGCGGTGGGTGGTGATGAGTAGCTTCCTTCCCTCTAGTCTTACACTGTTAAATTAGGGACGGGTAGCGCAGATAGTCCTCGAGTAGTTTTGCGCGAAATTCAAAACAAACAAACTGTTAGCATCTTCCATTATATTCGTTGTTATATTAGTTACGTCCCTCTGCACCTCGATAGAATAATCCAGTTCTTCCCTCCCTATTTACTCCACAGGCTATCCTATTAACGTAGCATACTAAATAATTACGTACAATAATAACTTCCTTATGCATTGCATACCTATTCCTATCTATTCCTTTTGTTATCTTTCCACCTCTTAGTTCCTTATATGAACAAGCCAAAGTCAGAAATATGCTACTTAATATAGCCTGCTCTTTATAAGTAAGTCCTCTACTGCTAGACTTACTACAATTGTTTCAACTTCTCTAGTCGATATTAACCATTGTATCCTTCGCAACAGCTGGAGTTCCTCTTATTTCTGTTGCCATTTCTCATAGTTTACTCTTATCTTTATTCACTGCTTCTACCCCATTGATGAGAGATTCTATTCTAATTTCTTCCTCAAATTATAAACTCTACATAGATATTGCACATCTTTACCACTAATTATTAAAATTTGCATGCCATTCCCGAGCTTCCAAATAAAACCCACTGATTGTACCTGTCACATCTTACAAATTAAACTTTGTAGGCTGACAGTAGTGAACCAACTCGGGCTCCAAGACTGGCTGTATCAGTATCTTAATAGAGTTAAACTCTATCGCCTGTTAGTGCCCAACCTTCATTGCTACATGTTTTAGTTGACTCAACTTACGTTGGTGTCCTACAGATAACTTTGGTGGCTACCAGAGAATGAAATCTGATATTGTTCTGGCCTTTTTAGATCTGAAAACCTGCATTTGTCCCTCAGCTTTCGAGTGTCTACCCGTTTGCTTCCAAGTGATTTCACGAACTCTTAAACTTTGATTTCAAAAATATTTTCAAATTTCCTTCTCGGCACGTGTTTGCTATCACTCCCGTCGTCATATTTAGATCGAGAAATATCTCCCCAAATCCACGTTTTCCATATCACTGTAAAGACAATGGATTTGTAACTAGGCTCTTCCTTCATTGCCCGCCTTTTTACTCCTAGCTGGTTTACTTTTTTTTCACTTATTCACATTGCTTAATTCAAATTTTCACTATCGTACAGTTTTTCTTCAAAAACTACAGTCTCGTACAGTGTATTCTAACCAATATATCTTGCCCAACACAGTAAAAAAGCTGCATAATTCAATGACATCTTAAATTAGGCTACCTGTTAGTACCAGAACACACATACACTTAGACATCTGCACCTGACGACGCCTTTATTAGCGAAACCATGATCTAAATAAATGATGTATTTGTGAAACGTACCAGCCCGTGAAGGACAGCAACATCGTAATGATAAACACAACTTTTCTATATTATCTCCTAATTTAATAACAGTTGTTGTTTGTTTTACAACTGACAACCTTACCCCCAAAAAAATCATTATTTTCTTTGTGACTAAGAACAAAACTTGGAAACATTTTGACAGCCGTTTACACAATCGTGGTATTTGTAAATGAGTACAAAGTTACTTGTACCGCTAGTGTACACTTATGACTTGAAGAACAGCACAAAGTTTAAGGTTTTCACTGGACTCTTCCGATTTCATTACTTATTGTTAAATTCAGGTACGTTAGACTAACATGTTGATTTTGTTAATAAAGTTGTTTCTCCTTGTGTGTACAAATGCACTTTGCTATGTTCTTTCCGATACATTTGTAGTGGTTTGGTTTGCTTTTGGTTTGTTTTATTTATAAAATTCTTTGTAGTTTGTATCGGCCAAAGATATAGAAATTAAAACACAGGGTCAAGAAACATGAAAACGTGGTAGAAAAATATAAGATGAATGAATCAATAATACCAGAACATATGGAACAAAATCTCATGTTACAGACTGGATTTGTTTGTTTAGGAATTTCGCACAAAGCTACTCGAGGGCTATATGTGCTAGCCGTCCCTAATTTTACAGTGTAAGACTAGAGGGAAGGCAGCTAGTCATCACCACCCACCGCCAACTCTTGGGCTACTCTTTTATCAACGAATAATGGAATTGACTGTAACATTATAACGCACCCACGGCTGAAAGGGCGAGCATGTTTGGCGCGACCGGAATGCGAATCCACGACCCTCAGATTACGAGTCGCACGCCTAAACACATACAAACTGGAACAACAGTAAATTAATAAAACGGGTACACTTAAAATAGAACCAAATAAGAGAATTTCTAGAAATTAAAAAAACAAACCAGAAAACTATTGTGTTGCACAGGGACGCTGCGTTTGGCGTGGAAATAATAAAGTACTGAATAGATTTGTTAAAACTTTGGATAGTTTAAGTCAAGATGGCGAGTTAATATGCAAATAATTGTGGATATACAAGTCCAAATCTAACTTCTACTGGTGGCGTGATAGTGACATTGAAACACATAGTCTTTTAGGGTAAGACTGTGTTTTAATTATTTATTGTATCTGATATTAATGTTATATTGCTGTGAATGTAAATATATCCTTTACTCTATTCCAAGCATAACTAAAGTAAAAACAAAGCCGAGTATTGTAACAAATTTTGAGAAGTAAAATAGATAGCGGTCAAATTCATAATGATAATATAACGCTATTTTCTCCATAATCAATGTTAGAGAACGTTTAGAATAAATGTGTGTTGTTTCCCAAACATGCTCGCCCTTTCAGCCGTGGGTGCGTTATAATGTTAAGGCCAATACCCATATTCGTTGGTGAAAGAGTAGCCCAAGAGTTGGCGGTGGGTGGTAATGACTAGCTGCCTTCCCTCTGGTCTTACACTGCTAAATTAGGGACAGCTAGCACAGACAGCCCTCGAGTAGCTTTGTGCGAAATTCAAAAACAAAAAACAAACTGTTGTTTCCTTGCTCTTATTACGTAGCAGCAAAAAACATAAGAGTACAAATGAAGTTATGCACATAGAGTTACATTAATTTACATATGGCCTTGTAACTAACTCGACACATCGTGAAAAGCCATAGCGCCATCCTGTGGCAAAAAGATCAGTCTTAATAATACAAAACATTTCACCAAAACGAGTTCAAGAGAAAGTTCAACCGAACCAAAAGAAATAATAAAAACATGGCATATATCAGAAAAAAAACAGGAGTACCACCACACTACGTACAACTGACATCTTTATAGATGTCAGATCGAAACACTGCCATAAGCAAGTCTAATAAATAAAAATTATGACAGGAGAAGAGTACATGGAGAAAAAGGTGTTAGCAATAATTTATAAGTCACACTCCCTATTCTATGTGGATTTCGTTTGATAAAGTTTTTTTATATATGTTTATATCTGAAAATGGGAGGCACTGTTAAAAGAAGGCCTGGCATGGCCAGGTGCGTTAAGGCGTTCGACTCATAATCTGAGGATCGCGGGTACGAATCTCCGTCGCACCAAACATGCTCGCCATTACAGCCGTGGGGGTGTTATAATGTTACTGTCAATCTCACTATTCGTTGGTAAAAGAGTAGCTCAAGAGTTGGCGGTGGGTAGTGATGACAAGCTGTCTTCCCTGTAATCTTATACTGTTAAATTAGGGACGGCTAACGCGGATAGTCCTTGAGTGGGTTCGCTCGAAATTCAAAACAAACAAACAATTGCTAAACGTCAGTGACATTTTTTTCGTGTGCTGTATCGATAAAAACTACATTACATTTTATTTACTTATCAGTTTATAACTACATATGTTTAACAATTCAGTATGTGCGTATTATCCACATTTAATTATAACTGTTTTCACTATTCACGTATTAAAGTACTTTATGATTTCACATTTATCAACACATAAAAATTCATCTTTACTTCTACTTAGAAGATGAAAATGTGTTATAAGACGAAGAGTTTTTACTAGTTAGTGTTTGTTTCTCACTTAACGAAATATTTCGTGATTTATACCCATCTCTCCATTTCTTCATGGCTGTTATTACGACAGAGGAACAAACAAGGAAAGCTCCGACGATACTAGTCCATGATGGATACTGGTCAAGAAAGAATACTCCAAAAACAAAGGCCACGACAACATCAATCGTCCTTGCTAGGGACACAGGTCCAGCTTCTTCTAATTTCAGTGCAGTAGTAAGTAAAAAATTGTCCACATGTTCCACAGAGTCCACACAGAATCAGGAGAACGCCATCCTGGCCACAAGTAGGAATACTAAATTTACTAAAAATGGAGAGATAAACTAAACCAAAAGTAATGGATGCAATGGAAAAGATGCATATCACTACTGGAGTTGAGGTTTTCTGTATCTTTCGCAAAACTATGAAGACCAATGCTGCCGTGATACATGAGCAAAACGCCACCAGAGAACCCTGGAGACGATGTGCTGAACTTACTTTGCCTGTTGACGTAACACCAAATAAGAAAGACGGCCTAGATATAAGTAATACACCTGTTAAAGTCAGAATAACTGTAAATACTTGAAATATTCCACATGGTTCTCTCAAGAAAGCACAGGCAAAAAGAGTCACAAGTACTGGACTACTAAAAATTATAGTCGAAGCATCTGCCAGTGGAATTAGTCTTAAAGAACAGTAAGCTGTTCCCATGGAAACTGTTCCTACCACAGCTCGTATACAAACAAACCATCTCTCGCCTTCAACTCCTAAGAATGAATTTCTCTTGAAGATAACGATCGGTACGTACGACAACAACTGAATGCAGCTTCGAATAACCAAAATCTCAATAGGATCCACACTGGTTACAAAGGCAACAATAAATGACGCAGTGGCAAAAAAACAGTCCAGAAATTAGAGCACAAAGAACACCAAGAAATGGAATTTTGTGAACCGATTTATTACGTTTCTTTGAAGTGCTATCTTGATAAGTTGATAAAATGTCCAAATTATCTTCGTTCGTTGAAACTTCATTAAAAATCTCATCGTGCTCAACGTGTCGAGGCCTTAACGATTTGCTCTCCATTCTTTTCTTTCCAGCCACTAGCTGGAGAATCTGTAACGAAAATGAAAAATGTACTAAGAAGCACTGGTAGTCGCTGTTAATGGTCGTTATATGAAATTAAAATTTATAGAAAAGTAACCCAAAATGGGCCTGTTTATCACAAAGGTTCTTGTATACTGAAAATATTTCTTTTGTAGCAAGAAAAATGTAACATGGAAGAATAACTTTCAGTCAGAAGAGTTAGTACATCTGACATTCTGTTTAAACCCAGAAAACAAACACGTTTCGCACTGAAAATCACGCATATGTCGACTTCTTATTTCATAAAGTTAGTGTAGATATGAAGAACAAGACGATTTTCTCCTAAAATTTGTAATTTCTAGTACTAACTAAGTAGTGTAATCATAAGAACACGCTGGAATGAAGACATTTCTTTGAAGTCAAAATATGAAACTAGCAGATTCAAACAAATGTAAAAATGTTTTCTCACAGTTTCCATTTAGTTACAAACGTCTGAGTACGTACATTCTTTAAAACAATTGATAAAAAAGGTTAATTGTTTGGTTTTTTCGTTTGTTTTGGTAATCGCAAATCTCCACAAAGAACTAGTTGCCTGTGATCGGCTCATAGCGGGTATCCAAACCCAATTTTTGTCGCTATAAGCTCCGAAATTTACCGTCGAGCCACGACAAAACTAATATTTATATACTTTTAATTACAAGAATTTTTACTAAATTCATGATATGATTTTGAAGTGAATAATTCTTTCACAAAATATTGAATGAGCATACAGTGTAATATACATTTGGCTGCTTAGACAGCGATAATAACAAAAATATACTTTTTTACAACATAAAATAAACAGGCCCGAATTATATCACCTTACATTATCATTGGATAATGTAATAATTACTATTCAACAGCTGTCTTTTGTTTATTGTTTAAAAATACCGTATTCTAGCACTTTTTCCGGAATTGGTCAGTTTGACCAACTTTGTAATCACCATGTAAAGATGAAAGTATAGATACAACTTTTAATGCACTAAGTTTTAACCACATTTTGCAAGCTAAGTGCAGAATAGCAGAAACGTCGTACCACGGACGGCTACATATGTGCTAATAATTAGTAATCATAGTACATATATTTCATTGTAAGAAATGGGCGTCATCTTTCAAACTTTTATTATTCAAGATTCTAATTGTCTGAATCTTTACTAATAAAAGTCCAACAGATGGCGCCTCATATCACACCTCAATATCTTCTACCATTGAAATCTTGCTGTATTTTAACACAGCAGATGGCACAACTATATTTATTATTTGTCTCTTTTTCTCTTTTTCTCTCTCTCTCTCTCTCTCTCTCTCTCTCTCTCTCACACACACACACACACACAGAATTAAGTAAGTAGAATGTCGATAATATTATTGCTCCGTTATAGTAAGATTACAGGCGCAAAAGATATCATTTTAAAATTATTTCTACCACGAACATGCCGATGCATTTAACAAATTTTTTACCGAGTCTATGTTTCGGCATGGCCTGGTGGGTTAAGGCGTTCGACTCGTAATCCGAAAGGCGCAGGTTCGAATCACCGACACACCAAACATGCTCGCCCTTTCAGCCGTCGGAGCGTTATAATGCGACGGTCAATCCCACTATTCATTGGCAAAAGAGTAGCCCAAGAATTAGCAGTGGGTGGTGATGACTAGCTATCTTCCCTCTAGTCTTACACTGCAAAATTAGGGACGGCTAGCGCAGATAGCTCTCGTGTAGCTTTGCGCAAAATTAAAAAAGAAACAAACAATACCAACTCTACAGAAGTGAAAAGTGATTAAGAGCAAAAGTACTTTTTCATCTAACAGTTCTCAACTTGTATTTACATAACCACTAGAACCTCCTAAATGAATATTAAAAACTCTTCCATCTGAAACTGTTTTATGCAATTATTTGCTACCGTAACATTAACTGTATCAACCTTGATCAATCGGACCGACTGTATAGCCACATGCAACATAATCCAAACACGAAATAACTCCAAGTTACATTCTCTTTTTCAGTATGATTGCACATTGTAAAATTTATAATAAATTACAATATTTTATTAATAATGTTGATATACTGATACGAAAATTAATAGTTAATGGATTTAATAAAAAAATTAGATATAATTACACTATTCTGTAATAAATACAATGAAAGTAAAATCAGAGAAATTCGACTGAAAATGGAAGCCACCATGGTGATATGGGAGTGGAGTTTGGTAGCCTCAAGAGGCCGTTCGGCCCCAACACAGTCTATCCAGACCAAGCAGCAGCGTCATTTATTCTCCCTTCCTGGATGGTTGACTGGTTTTTTCTGCATAACTTTAAACCTCCAGGGGATGCGTAGCGTTACTAAGCAATTATACGTGGTTTCCCTCTTCAACACTTTCTGGTTGATGTCCTTTTTTTTTTTTTTTGCAGGAAACTTATTTTGCCTCAAGGATGGACCATTTTTCGTTTTCCTGTCCGTGCTTTTTGATCGTTCAGCTCAACGCGTGTGCGTGGTGTGGGGATCCTTTTTCACACGCATTTTAATGGCACCATCCTCGTGTCACGTAGTAATGATGAGGGGCGGGTTGTATGCGTTGATATTGTCGCCTGGGGTCGCAAGATTCGGGTTGTTAATGTCTATGCGTCTATTTAGGGTGGGAAGGTTGTTTCCTTCTTCTTGGCCTTGTACAGGTTCTTGATAACGCAGGCCGATATTGTTCTTGGTGGTGACTTCAATTGTATGCTGAATCTCCACCTTGACAAGATTGAAGGCTATCCTCTTTCTGGTAATCGGTATACGCGGGGTTTGCCTGCAGTGCTGTAGGACTTTGAGTTTATCGATGTCTGGCGTACGCTCTATAGGTCTGCTTTTGTGCCCATTTGGACCAGTCAGTTCATTTCTTGTCACCTGGACAGGTTCTACATTACACCTGGTCTGAAGCAGAGCCTTAGTATGGGTGCAGTTTATCGGATTGGCGATATTTCATTTCGTTTGTCTAACCATCGGGAGTTTCTAAGCACGTTCCAGGATTTTGTCCCTATTTTTAGGGTTCGGAAGTGTGGAAGCTCAATGTCTCCCCCTTTGCAGAGGATGAAGTTGGAGACGAATTAATTGCCTTGGTTTGGGGTCTTTGTTCTGTTGAGTCTGTCGACAAGTCCTGGTGGGTGGGTTTCAAGGAAGCCTGTGCCTCCTTGTTGAGACAAGCTGGCATACAGCATTCGCGAGCTCGCCGCCTGGCTTTGCAGGGCAAGCAGGACATCTTAGCTGCCTCGCTTCGAGGCAGACCAATGGATCAGTGGTTCCTCTCAGTCATTGAGAATGTTAAAAAGAATAGAGATTTGGAGTATTCCAAACTATTCCATGCAGCCAGAGTTTCCAGTCTGATGGAATCACTTGGTTCCAGAAATGTTACTTGTGTTCCACTGTGCAAGAACAGGCAGATCTCTAGTCTGTTGATGGAAGAGGGTCAATCATATTCTGACATCTCTGACATTCTAGACATGTGCTTCGGCTTTACAGCCATTTGTATTTAGTTTCACCCATGGACGAAGGGTTGTGGCATGACATCACTCTGTTTTGCCCTCCCTCGATTCTTCTTTACATGACCAGCTGGTGAAGTCCATCAGCTTGGGTGAATGTTCGTCGGCCATTCGGTCTATGCTGCTTGGTCTAAGTGTCCTGGGCTATATAGACTGCCAGTGGAATTTTATCGCCACGTGTGGCATGTTGTCAGACCCTTCTTTGTCAGAATTTTTTAACAAATGTCTGACGAGTGGGTCTATGCCATCTGGTACGCTGTGTGGGCTCATTACACTTATATGTAAGGATTCCAGCCAGTGTGACGATCTTTCTTCCACGCGTTCCATATCTCTCTTGAATGTAGACACAAAGATTATTTGGAAAGTCCTGTGTGCCTGTTTGGGTACAGTTATGCCTCATTTGGTTCACTGCACTCAGACATGTAACGTGCAGTGTAGAAGCATCCAACAAAATCTGGTGCTTCGGGGACCTCTTTCATTACATAACAGATAGGGATATCCCTGCAAACACTCTCCCTTGATCAGAGCAAAGCTTCGATCACGTTCACCACAAATTTGTTTTGGAGAGGTGTGGTCTTCCTCTTGTATTTGTTCAGCATGTGCAAGTTTTGCATGTAGCTGCTTCAAGCAGGCTCTTGGCTAACGAATATCTGACGTCATCCTTTCCTATCTTACAGGAAGTACGTCAGGATTTCTGTTTCACATTCGCTTTATGTAGTAGTGATCAAGTGCCTACTCTGTCATCTGTATCACTCAGTTTCGATACGTGCCCTCAAGTTGCCAGGGGGTGTGGTAATCAAGTATATTCTCATGTGGACAATGTAAACCTGTACCTCGCGAACCCAACATCCCTAGGTTCGGCGCTGTCCATTGTCAATCGTTACTCTTAGGCCAGTGTAGCCCAGCTCAACTACGTCAAGTCTTGGGCTTGGTGGTAAGGTAAATTGGCCTCATCTGCTGACACCCTGTTTGGACTGGATTGGACCTCTTCTCCGGTCATTTGCTTTGGAGTTCGTTTTATTGCGAGCCCTGAGGCTGTCTGGAGGAAGGAGGTGCAGCGTGTCGGTTCGGCAGTTCACGATTATTGTTACTGCCCTGCTAATTTGTTTGGCAGGGCAGAAGTGGTGGTGAGGAGGATACTCCCCTTGGTCTGGTACCTTGGGACTATGTTTCCTCTCGATGACCACAATGCGCGGGTTATCGAGTGGCATGTTTTCGCCTTTCTGTGGGGTGGCAAGCCTGAGACTGCGTCTCGACTTTCATTGGTCCTGCCGCCTTACATAGGAGGTCTGGGCATCCCACGTGTCTATACCCAGCGTATTTCTCTTTTCGTCTACCGCTTTTCACTGTTTGTCTTTGGAGGTTCATCCCTGTTGCCACCTAGCCAGATTCTTAGTTTGCATGGCGCTCAGGTTTTTGGTGTTTCACTGAGCCTGCAAATACCGATGATTTTTTATCCTCCCTCCTGGTACGTGGACGCTGCTTTGGAGATTCAGACAGACTCCCGTTCCCTCTACCGCTTGCTGGTACCTGGATGAACACACAGGATAGCTCTTCCGTGGGGCGTTATTTGGGGCCGCGTTGTGCTGCGCCATGTCGATAGCTACCTCCAAGCTTTTAACTGGCGTGCAGCGCATAACATCATTTTCGTTCCAGTGTACATTAACAGTCTTTAAGTACCCCATCTGGCTTGTTCGAAACCAATTTGTTTTCTAGTAGGCACCGGTGTCGTACTTTAAGATTCTGCATAAGGCCAGGTATAAGCTCTTACTCCGTCTTGAGGCAAAGTATCGGCTGCTGAGCCCTAGAGACTTTTTACCATCGGTGGCGGCCGGACCTTTCGCTGATGGAAAATCCGGTCGAACTCGGGTTTTGAGCTGCCCTATTTCCGCTCCTGTTTTGTGTTATAGCGTATCTTTTAAGTATTAATCATTTTATACGAATTTGTAAATTTTAAATTCTTATAACTGTTTCTATTTGTGTCTTTTCATTATTAATGTTTGTGTGTGTGTATATATATATTGTAAATGTTATTCCTGTTTATTGTAACTGTTCTTAACTTTGTATCTATTTGTTTCGTTAACTTTATGTATATTACTTGTTTGGTATGTTTTTTTCCTTTTTGATTTTCATTTGTATTTTGTGTGTGTATGTTTCTTATAGCAAAGCCACATCGGGCTATATGCTGAGCCCACCCAGGTGAATCGAACCCATGATTTTAGTGTTGTAAATCCGTAGACTTAGTGCTGCTAGCGGGGAGCCATTTGTAATATAGTACTTACTTTTGCATTTTTCGTTTTTGTTGTCACTATCCTTATCATTGTTTTTCTATATTTGATACGGTGTGTTTTTCTGTACAGTGTGTACATATGTCGTCCTATTTATAATTTTTTTAATATTATTTTTGTTTTGTAAAACCTTTCCTTTAATTTGTGAATATATTTATTTGTATATATTTATGTTATTTTTTTAGGCATTAGTTGCTCATTGCCTGTAAGGTCCGGCATGGCCAGGTGGGTTAAAGTTCGACTCGTAATCTGAGGGTCACGGTTTCGAATCCCGGTCGCATTAAACGTGCTCGCCCTTTCAGCCGTGGGAGCGTTATAATGTGACGGTCAATCCTACTATTCGTTGGTAAAAGAGTAGCCCAAGAGTTGGCAGTGGGCGGTGATGACTAGCGGCCTTCCCTCTAGTCTTACACTGCTAAATTAGGGACGGCTAGCGTAGATAGCTCTCGCGTAGCTTTGCGCGAAATTCTAAAACAAACAAACAAATCATTGCCTGCACATAATTGCCTAATGTGTTGCTTTTTTCAACTATCTTGATTACTTGTAGTATTTTTCGTTGTAAATAAATTCAAATTTGCAAACTTCAAGAAGTAAGTTTTATCATGCGTACCCCCCAAATGGTAGTAGTTTATCTTCATTTTGTTATTTATTTATTATTTTTCATCTTTTTATGTTTATCTTTTATCTTATTCTTATTTTAACTTGGGAGAGAATTCACCTTCGCATAACTGTCTGCAAGCAGTGAGGGGTGATATAGATGTTGGGCGTTGTGGGCCTGAGCACCCGCATTTCGTTCTCCTAATTTTCTTATGTAAGACTAGCGAATTGGAGGTTAGGACTGATAGACTGTGTATCCTCACCATAATGTGGGTCCTACTTTTTTAGTCACCTCAAAAATCTAGGACAGATTTTATAATCTCTAGGATCCTTTCTTTTAAAATATGCAGCATATTTTATTCCATGTTAGTACTTTGGTTTATGGCTTGAAAAGTTTTATAGTTATAATATATATTTTATCTGACCTAATTTATCTACATTTATATCAGCTCAGAATACTTTGTTTAATTTTTGTTTTTTAATTAGACGTACAGCTTTCCGTAGACAAGTTATCGAGTTCCAGTCAGTTAAATAAACCTCGTGTCATCGAGCGTTTTCTTTGGAGTATTTTCCTACTTTAATTTATATAATCTTATATAATCTAGTTAAATTAGTTAGTAAATTAGTTTTATAACAATAAATAAAAATACACACACGAACTTCAGTACTTAGATTTAAAATCTTGTCTTTTCCAGCTTTGTGATCTTATGTTGCTACCAATATAATATAAATCGCATCATTATTTTAGTCTAAATATTGGTAAAGATACTGTGGTTCAAAACTTATCTTCTATTCAAATGTACAGTTTAGACTATGGAGTATAAAGCGATTATCAACCAATGTCCTAAAACTAATAGATCCATCTTTCGACCTAAACTAAGAATAAACCAAATTATTCACATTTTCCAATGCAAGCAAATTACAGAACATCTAAAGGTCTGTAATTTGTAATATTAATCGCTCAGGCCCCATAACATTGAAAAAAATTGAAATACTTTCTTTCAATTGATTATAATGGCCCAATAACAAATGTCGAAAACAATTAGACATTCTTTAAAAAACAGGATCTACTGTGGCCTTAAGTTATTATAGGGCTAAAACAATATCCTGAAGAACGTAACTTGTTTATTTCATACGAGAACTTGTAAAAAACGATTGATGTATCCTGCTTCTACACTGACGACTTGTACCATTCTAAAAAAAAATAGTCAATTTTCAAGAGTTATTCGTTATGCCTTTCATATAAATAAATTTATAAATAAATAAATCCTTGTTATAATCATCTGGCTATTGTTACTATACTTGTTTATATATCAAACGCCATAACAAGAGGTTGAACATGGTTTACATGATTGGTGATCACAGATTGAATAGTCACACCACGTTTAACTATGCCTTGGCCATCTTCCTCTATCAATTAATATATAAAGCGTGTCATTGATTGCAAATAAATCCTATGACTTTTCTGGACATGATATGTGACCATTCCAAAGTATTTTCTACCTATAGGCTAGCCTTTCTTCTAAGAGGTCAAAGGAATGAAAAAAAATCCATAAAATCATTCGGTTTTTGCTTCCTCGAGTTTATCACCGGACAATAGTGGAAAAACTTCAATGATTTATACTTCATTGTTTTTCACAACTGGAATTAAAATGTAAGATCTGGATAGAACAGCTGTTTATTATGTTGTAGGTAGAAACACAAAGCAACTGAAATCCTCGTCACTATTATCAGCTGGACACAAAATTACATTAATGGAAGACTAATGCAGTGAGTGTTTGACTTGATGTATTTAATATTGTGAAATACCCCTTCAATGAAGAATCGTTGTCTTAGACTCGTTTTTTAATGATCACATACTAACACTTCTACAGGGTGTTCGGAAAGTCACTGCACATTTATATATTTATTAACATACAAACAGCACAGTGACTTTCCGAACACCCTGTATAATGTTCTCCGTTTGATAATTTTTGGCATAACTATAGTAAATCCCAAAGAAATTGGCAACTCTTTCAGCTTCGTTTTCGAATTTCTAGAAATTATCTCAAATTTTACAAACTTAATCATCTAAGTTAATATGTATCGCGTTCAGCTGTCCTAACTGTAAATAAAACTAAACAGCCCACTCAATATCATACGGACATTTCACTACAAAACACTGCTCGATACTAAGAAATTAAGGGATGTCATTTATTTTCATTGATCTTATAAATCACGTTATAGTAATAACGGCCGATCTGGTAGTTAATTTAATTACAACATTCAATCTCTTAGATGATTTCCCCACAAAAATACAACTCGCATGTCGCAGAAGAAACAAATCACTGAATTTACTTTGTAGGTCCATTTTATAGATCTATTATTGAACTAAATTCAAGAACATCCACCTCATTCATATAAGTGACACTGTCTAGACAGTCTGAGAAATACCTTTCAATTATGGTACAGCCAATCATCAGTCACAAAACACAAGTCAATATATACTGACAAAGTAGTAGCTTCACTTCAAATTCCCTGTATACAAAGACGTTTAGGGTTTTTTCAGCTGCAGGATTAATTATAAACTCGACTAACACACAAACACCATACAGCACTGATTGAGCAGAAGACTACCTAGCTTTCATCCAAACATTCAGCCTCGCTCGTTCATTCAGTACTCTAACCATGACATCATCATTTCGGAAGTTATCATGGAAAGTATCATGAGAAGTTTATCGGTTCCTCTACGACACAGATTTTAGTGTTAATGGGTAAAGTAGTGTATAATAAATTATTCATTTTGCTGCTCATTTAACAGAACTAAGTTTGAGGATTTTAAGCAACTTTCCAGCTGAGAGCTGAAACTATCAAGTATTGGTAGTCGCCTCATCTAGCAAGTTGCTTAAAATCCTCAAACTTAGTTCTGTTAAATGAGCAGCAAAATGAATAATTTATTATACACT
Source organism: Tachypleus tridentatus (assembly GCF_004210375.1). Lineage (NCBI taxonomy): Eukaryota > Metazoa > Arthropoda > Merostomata > Xiphosura > Limulidae > Tachypleus > Tachypleus tridentatus. The sequence continues at coordinate 146,189,442 of NC_134830.1, forward strand.
ACTTTACCCATTAACACTAAAATCTGTGTCGTAGAGGAACCGATAAACTTCTCATGATACTTTCCATGATAACTTCCGAAATGATGATGTCATGGTTAGAGTACTTCCGAGAGGCCTTGCTGTCATAAATGACAAAGAAGAGCTAATGGGCAACCAAATTTTACATATAATGACAATATATATAGTAATTTATGCGAATAACCTTATAATAAGATTACATAGCAGGTCAAAGTGTTTAAACAAATATTATCGTTTTGGAGTTACACAATCAATTATTACATAACTGAAATGTTCTTAGAACGTTGAGATAAGAAATTTTGTGCTACTGCTATTAAGTTTTCTAGCCAATTGACATATATGATAATTGAGAAACATCTTAACTAGTATTTGACCATAAGAAATCTCTCAATTTTGTTACATGCCTTGTTGATACGTGGATGTCCTCTCATGAGAAGTTCGTGGGCAAGTTTCAATATTTCAGAACGATATACTTTTGGAATAATTTTATAAACTACATTCCAGACCTCTGAAGCTGACACATTTGATGGTCTGAATTCACCTATGAGCACACAATTTTATAAAAGTAACCATTTAGAACTTTTACAATTCATATTTTGGGAGTGCGTATTTAAACAATGATTAAATCTATAGATCCTTTTCTTGTTCAGCGATCAATTTACTACTAACAACTGAAACTTTACCAATTTAACCAGACTGATCATGTCCATCATCGTCACTCACCAAAAATCATCCTTTGGACAATCATTCAAAAAATTACTGTCGTATTCAAAAAATTGTCTGAGCCAAATCCACAATATACTCTGAACATGTCTATCATTTGTTTCTGGCTTAATTACTGAGCCAGAGCTCGAGTAATAACACACGAGGGAACCACTTCTGGATTTTCCTCAACAACATCAAACTTAGATGAAATGGTGATCGGTTCACTAACCACCACGGGTTTAGCAACAAATTTTCCTCCAGCAAAATCGTTTTCCAACAATAATGATATACCCTTAATTGGCAGAGTAGGTCTTACTGAAACCAAGACAGGGCCTTAAACTAGTTACGATGTTTTTGTTCGTTTTCTAAAATAAGATTTAACATTAATAAAACCACCCTTACCAGTAGCATAAGTCGAATATAAAGGCAATATACCTTCTGACAACAATGACTGAGCCGCGCTATAACGTACGAGTATTTTTTGTCAGAAACAGAACAGACAGACACAAAAGGTTAAATTCCTCCAAAACTACATCAGCCTTTTTATCAGGAGCCATATAAACATCAGATGATCTGGAGAAACTATATTCATATGAGGAGATCTGGAGAAACTATATTCATATGAGGTCACAATCACACTGGGTGTTTCCTTCTTTTCTTTTCAAACGCCAACAGAGTGACATTACGTGACCAAGCTTCTTACAGCACAGTTGAACAGTTTATAATGTTAGAAATCTACAAATGTTCTTGGTGAAATTCTGTAGTTTTCTTATTAATGAGCGTTAGTCACAATTATAGCTTCCGAAAATCATAGTATACTGACTTTAACAGACCAACAGTATTAAACTGTCTCTTTGTAGCCGATTTATAACGTTTAAACGAAAGTTCATTTGACCAAACAATATTTGGAGATATGCTAGTGCTTTCGTAACACACTCTATTGTTCTTTTCGAGAATCTTCTACAAGCTCAGGGAAGAGGCAGTACTTGCGCAATACATATATAACATTACAAGTCCCATATTTCCAAATATATATTAAACTGAAACAAATGTAGATATTAAAACAATTTTAAGTCTGTTAACACCAACAAATTTCCTCTAGTTATTGTTGAAAAACTTCATAACCACCACAAAAAACTAAACTCATCTCACAAACAAAATAAATACTGAAAAAAAAAAACAAGGAATTATACAATAAAGTTTACCATTTGGATTTCTACAAAGTAGACAAACAAAATTTCTGTGGACTTAAAATTCACTCAAGAGTCTGGCCCTAAACTGAAGTCATGTATCAGCAATACCAAAGTTAATTACAAAATAACGTATATATCACCGAAACTCATGATAAAGCATTGTTATCTTAAATAAAGAACCAAGCATTAGAAACGTTAAATTAGAGAAGACATTTTAACTCAATAAAACGTCACCAAACCAACACCCCACAGCACCAAGACACCTTCAAGAAACTGTAACCTTTTAGTTCCTCAGTCCACATTGCTACCATGTTAAATTTCCAATTGTTTCCTTCGTTACCTATTCAAGACTCGGAGTTGTATTATATTTGTATATACAACAATTGAGTAAGGCAGCACAAGTGCATTTTATGATCTGTTCAACTATTTCAGATACAACACACTTATTCACATAAACTTCCGATTTCTTGAAAGAGACTTTAAAATCCATTTCGATAAAACTGTATATTTTTGAAATTAAAAACGTCTAATTTATAAATTAAAAACTTAAATAGCATTAAAAAGACTAATAACCTTTAAAGAACTAAAAACATTTCTAATTAAGGTGGACAGTGTCACCATCGCCAATAACATTGTCTTACGTTGTGGATAAACTTTGGGGCAAAACATGTTTAAAATGGTGCCGTCGTTGAGAGCCGTAATGAAGGCAAGACAGTAAAATGTGGCTTATTGTGACCCGAGTGTTACACAGCCAACACACTGGTGCATCAATCCCAGATAAAAAAGAAAACGTCGAGTTAAAAATCTATGACCAATGCAAAGTCTAGTTAGATCAACTTCCTCTTTCCGGTCAGTACAGAAGCAAGACAGTCAAAGTCCAAGATAGGGTTTTATTTAGAAAAGTTTGTTTTTACGTTCCTCACTCCAAGTCGACTGCTGATTGGCACAGAGCCAAGTCTTGAATACAGGACCATTGTCCATGTATGGAACAGGCACAGATACGAAAGTGTGAAATTTATGTGCAGTGTCAGCGAGCCCGATCCCGCGAGTACCAACATGGCCTGGTATCCAGAAGAATAGGATAGAAGTAGATGTTAAACAGAAACTAGCTATTTGGTTTTGAATATTGGCGAGAACTAGCTCAGAACTAACATGAAGCTATTCAAGGGCCAGTAGAAACTTAAGTGAGACAGTATAAATAGTGCAATTTGAATACTGCTTAGCTTCAATGTGATCCAGGGCCAGAGAAATGGCATACAGTTCAGCAGTGAACACAGAAACTATAGAAGGGATTCTGCATGCAACCAACGAACCACAACAAACCATTGGCAGAGTCCACACAGTCACCTGATTTCGAACCATCCGTATAAATAGGAATGAAAGGACGGTTCGAAAGATGTTTAGTAAATCACAGACAGTATTTGCAAATGGGAGTTTCTCATTTTCTCAGATGACTTAATGAAAGGTCACATTTGTGAATTGTAATAAGCCATAGTTGGATGGGATGACCAATGGATATAGCAATGTTATCCAATGTCAGACTCAATTCGTCCAACTGCACCTGGATACGAAGACCAAAAGAAACAACGGCAGACTGTCTGTTCTGAAAAAACATGGCCCACCGAGGAAGGAAACACAACCCCAGATGGGATGCCATGGTAAGGATCGAAGTTTCAAAGCATACGGTAAAGAAAGTTGCAAATGGCAGAGGTGTAGATAAGGTTCATGAAACTGTGTATAAGCTCTGGGTTGGGGAAGTGCAGAAAGCCCCAATGCAGAGCCAAAGCCCCTGATGATGAATGGGGTCTAACATCTTCAAGGCCGAGGTCCTGGCAGAGCAATAGACCAGTGATCCATAGTCTGGTTTCAATTGAAAAAGATATAACTTTTAACATAGAAAATCGGTCTGCTCCCCAAGTGATGGAAGAGAGGACACAGAGAATGCTCAGTGCTCTTGTACATTTGACCCATAGTTACTTGATGTGTGGTATAAAGGTCAGCATCAAGTCAAAGATAAACCCAAGAACTTTGTCTCTCAGGACCACAAATAGCACAACTTCATTGATACGGAGAATATCCCATTGGCTGCAAAAGTGCGTGTAAACGGTTTTAAGAGAGAGAGAAGTTAAAACCGTTTGCTGTGGTCCACTTCAGTAAGTGATTGAGGGCAGTCTGTAGCTGCTACTCAGTATACCTCGTCGACATAGAGCTCGTTGGTAATAGTAAGAGAGATGTTCAGTGATGGCATTAATGTTTATACTGAAACACAGCCCTGAAGGATTCAAAGTTCCTGTAGAAATGAACGGGAAAGTGTCGAACCTACACGAACTAGAATTCGCCTGTCCATTAAAAAATAAATAAAAGTGGGCAAATGACCACGTGACCAATATAAATTGAGTTATTGCAAAATATCATACCTCCATGTTTTCACAAGCCTTCTCAATGTCAAAGAATATTGATACAAGATGTTGTCATTTGAGAAAGGCTTCTCTGATTGACGTTTCAAGCCAAATCAGGTGGTCCACGGTGGAGTTCTGTCGTCGGAGCCCACACTGGGTGGGCGAGAGGAGATTGTTTCATTCGAGGAACCAAACAAGACGAGCATTAACTATCCTCTCTAACGTCTTATAGAGACAGCTCGTGAAAGTAATTGAACGGTAGTTCGAAATAATTCTGGGATCCCTCCTAGGCTTAGAAAGGTAGGACAATAGCCTGGCGCTGTGCATCAGGAAAACATTCTCCTGCCAGATCCAGTTAAAACAACGGATTTGCTGGAAAGCGATATAGTTCGAGTATGTGAGATACCTACGAAAAAATTTTCCAGACCTATTTTCGAACCTTCCGTGCCATGTGGCAGGCAGGATTCCACCACGGACGAGGATATCGTGGAAAACGTGTCGAGATTCTAGGAATACACTAAACAGCTGCTTGTATAATACAGTCAGTTACTGCTGCCACACAATCGTCTAGTGATGGCTTACAGACGATGGCAGGATCAAGTTTTGCGAGAGCAGTGAAAAGTGGGCCAGTTTGCGTGATCCAGCTTCCACTGGGACAAGCGGGTTTGATGGCATCGACCACAATTAGTCTCTCTCAAAATTATAGGAAGATGATCACTGCATTATTGTCAACCCTCCATGAAAAATAAAAGAATAGTGAAGGGGAGCAAACTGAGACATCAATAGCAGTAAAGAACTGACGAGATGCATGAAAATAAGTATAAGAATTGGTACTGAAGAGAGAAAAGATTGTAATCTGAGAGCATACCTTCTGTGGAGCGATCCCTCTCATTAATATCAGTACCTCTTAAAAGGGGATTATATCCATTAAAATCTCCCAGAATTAAATAAGGAAATGATAACTGTTCAACAAGAGCATCATGGTCTGACTGATCATGGGTCTCTTCAGGAGACAGGTAGAGAGAACAAACAGTGATAATATGACCAAAGGAAACACAGATGGCTTTGGCCTCCAAGGATGTGTCAGGTGTGTCATTTCTGAACAAAGAAAATTGCTGAAAGGTGACTGTATCAGCAGGTTTCAGAACTGTTCCCTGAAAGGAAAAACAGAGAGGATGGTAGGAAGCAATCAGTGCTTTGATGCCATTCAGATTAGAACGTAAATTTCGACAGATCCATTAAATCAAGGTAGCCATTTTTATTTGTGTGTAAGCATGGGTGGAGAGCCTTCTGTTTTCGAGCACGTCTTTTTTTCTCTATTTTCTTTATTCGAAAGAGGTCTGTCGACATTCATGGATCCTGCCCTAAATCTACTGGGCAGGTGTTTGTTGTTGGAAGATAATTATAGTGACTGAGGACGTGAAAGAATGATCGTTTTGCATCTTGGGGGCGGGAGAAGATGTACCCAAGGAAATGGCTGTACCCAGAACAAAATAAAGTGAATCTTGGGGTTTGCTAGAATTAATGTCAGGGACAGAGATGGGTGTTGACGTTGATTCACCAGCTTTTTTAACCATGAAGATCAAAAGACTTTTCATTTGATTTCTGAATGATTCTATTGGAGGCACGGAGATCCATCCATGCTCCCTCTGTTCGATTGACCGAACCGCTAAGACTGGAAATATCCGAGAGGGTTTGGAATGTATGGTCGTATCTTGAAATTAAGATAACCTGCGTTGATGGTGGCAGGTGGACGTGGTGATGTAAATGTCAGAATGAGGACATTGTTCGGCTTCGTAATTCCATCTTTGCGAGTGGAGATACGCCTCACTGCAGAAACTTTTTGCGTGGAGAAACCAGTGAGAATATCTAATTCGAGGATGTTCCTCAAATACTTTTCAACAATAACTCCTCGTGATGAATTTAAAATAGCAATCCTCAATCGCCTTTGAATGTAAGAGGAGTTCTGTGTTTAGATGTGAATGTTTCTACCAACATGTCACCAGAGTGAAGCTTTCTGACTGACTTTGGAGAGCCAGTAAGTCCCTATAGTCCCTTCTGAATAAAAAAGGGAGACATTTGCCCTAAAGGTTTGTCTGAAAGAGAATGTAATATAAATAACTGAGATATAGCTGTTAAGAATATTGAAGATTGCTGCTCAGAATCTTCAAAACGTGGTCGTTTACCTATTGACTGTTTTTTTCACTATTTTACTTAAGTTTATCGGAGGATCCATAATTTAAAAAAAAAAGGATGTTTCGGTGCCCACTGACCCCACCAACTATGGAGCCCTGCGAGTGGACGTACTACAATGACAAACAAGGATACTGCAGCAACACCAGAGTTTCGGGAGCACTATATCCAAACACAAGCATCAGATACAATGTCCACAACATCTGCTGAGAACGTCCAACATTGCTACCAGGTTGACCCCAGCCCAAGTAGACAAGCCGATTTTTAATCATTAACTTACAAAACATTCATTGTATTCTTGGTGGTTACTGCTTGGTTATATCGTTACTGCTAATCCAACCTCTCACAGGTTGATCACCTGTTGTTATTATGCATATATGTTATTTTCTAAGAAATATTCTCAAACATTTAAGACTTTTTCACACATTGGTTGTAGATAATTTTAAACCAGGCACTTATAATTTAAGTTATATTGCGAAATATCGTTAAGTTACATTTTACTTACTGCATTTTCATTTCAAAAGTAGTATATAGAATTAAATGTTATTTAAATAGCATAACCAAATGGACACGAATAATTTAATTCTTATATATTTTCAATTTTTATATTACCACTGACATATTCCAAAAACAAAAATGCTTAAAAAGTCTCGCCGTGCATGAAACTTGAACGTCTGCTGCTATTGTTATACTATGTAAATATTATTAACATATTTTTAATCTTGCTTCCTCCTACTTATTAATAACTCCTTCAAATGCAGACTATATGATGAATAGATATAAAATATCAACCATGTTAACATGAATGTAAGAACACAACTAAACAACATACCTTGTTATATTGCTCTTCTCCGAAACTTGAACGTAAAGTAAACTAATACCAGAACGAACAAACACTTTTGAGTGTTAATAATTTCTTTTTTCTGCAGAGCAAACAAAACAACTAAAATTTCCACGTGACACATACTAAGAATCAACCAATCACAAGATCTTTTGGCGCTGTGCTAATTTCTAAAACGAAGCCCTCCTCGAATGCTTTAAATTATTATTATTATTATTTCTATTACCACAGTCAAAATTTATAAAATTTACAAGTGAACTAAATGTAACATAACGTCTGCAGTTAGTTTTAATAAATTATTAACCAGTTTTGTTTATCTGCAATTATAAACGATGCTGTAGCGATAAAATACCTAGACTACGTACCAATGGGTACAGGTACTACGAACGTTGCTGTTCTTCTCATAAAGTAGGCCTGCCTTTAAATATCTTTCGTTGATCTGTGTTAGTTTAGTCGCAGTCTTTCTAACTTTTGCAAGTTCTTCACCTTTTTTCAAGGACAAATCTTCATTATCCAGTAATTGGCAGAAACGTAAAAAAAGGATCAACTGATGTGTAAGAACTGGTAGCACGTAATATGTTATTCTTAGGTTTTACCTTTAAATGTCTACTTTTATGTTGTTGTTAAAACAATTACTTTTAAACAAATTTCGCCAGAGAAATTCCTAACAATTTTCTGGTGTGAATACGTCTTGTATCTGAAGAAAAAATAGTAGTATGATGCATAATTTTTTTTATTTTACAGTATAGACCTAAAAATGTAATATAATTCGGTTTTGAGTCATAAATAGTTTGAAACTGTACACATACCAATTTTAAAAGATTGTCAGTTTGTGAAATGTACATCAAAATTTTTTTAACATCTCATAAAATATTTCCTTGAAATTTAAATACAAAAACAAAACAGAGTCTTAGTGCAAACCTTTTTACGATACAAACATTATGGTGCACGTTAGTTGCAACAGATAAAAGAAAACATTCTATAAGGAACAAAAACAGTGTTTTCCAAACGTTAAAAACTTATGTGTGTGCGTGTGTTTTCTTATAGCAAAGCCACATCGGGCTATTTGCTGAACCCACCGAGGGGAATCAACCCCTGCTTTTAGTCTTGTAAATCCGTAGATTTACCGCTTTACTAGCGACGGCTGAAAACTTACGTCTTGATCATTACTGTTAATAATGCAGTTAATAATAACCGTTGTTATAAATTATATTGTTTTTGTGTTTGTATATTAAAATATACTTGTGTTAAAAGGAAATTGAGTGTATCAATCTCGTTGACAAATAGCATAAATTTGATACATAGTAACATTTAATTAATTACTGAACCCAAATTCAAATTTCCGTTTATTTTAAATAGTAATACGTCAACATGCGTAACATAAAAAATCGGAGACCCGTCTAAAAGAAATAACAATATGTAACAGGATCACTTTAACTGCACGTCAAAATACATAATATATTCCACTATATTCATGAGTTGTAGAAAATTATACGTAGCAGAAACCAACATATTATTAGCAGAAAGGACCCGAGAACATCTCAAAGACATAATAAATTCATACACATACACAGGTAAATCAGTGGCTGACATTTTAATTTGCACAATCATACCCTTAAACTTCTTAAAATACTTGTTTTTAAAAAGGCTTCTACAAACAAATACAAACGCGATTGACAAGACAGCAAAATCATTTTTGACCTGGGAAATATCCTTTCCTATGAGATAAATAAATGTTTCAGTTGGTTTTCTTTTTGTAATATTTCTCTCTTCCCATACAACGTCTATACTATAAATTTACACAACCATACCCTTGAACATTTTAAAATATTATTGTATCTCAGAACGGCTGGTATGGGTATTAACATTTTTAATGATAAGCAGATAAAAACGTTTCGACCTTCCTGGGTCATCTTCAGGTTAACAAAAAACACCTGAAGATGGCCTTGGAAAGTCGAAACGTTGTTCTCTGCTTATAAATAAAAGTGTTTATTCCCATACCAGCCGTTGTAAAATACATTTTTATTTTAAGTGGGTTTCTCATAATCGAGAATTTTAAAATACTTGCTTTTAAAAAGGTTTAAACAGACAAATACAAACGTGATCTACCAGACAGCAAATTTGTTTTTGACCTGGGAAATATCCATTCCGATGGGACAGGTGAACATTTTAGTTATTTTTTAA
>NC_134830.1:146199474-146297578 GCF_004210375.1 Tachypleus tridentatus
TGATGGGAATTTTCGGTCAATTTTGCTTCAGGGCAAAAGGGTGATGTCAAGCTTTAGCAAGCCTAAGAGTACGAAGAGGAATGCTACGTATCTGAGTCCTCAAATTCAAAATGAAATCATCAGTGCCTGTAATACTCATGTTCTTTATGCTTTAGTTAACAGGGTTAATGCTGCAAAGTGTTTCTCAATATCAGCTGATGAAACAACAGATATTTCAGGCGTTGAATAGTTTTCGCTGTGTGTTAGATATTTGCATGGCAATGACAACTCTGTTGCAATGAGACAAGACTTTTGCAATTTATACCTGTTTATGATGTGACAAGCAGAAACTTGGCTCATGTTATCATAACCAATCTAACAAAATATAGTATTATGACATGGCTTACCTGCAAGGACAAGGGTACGACGGTGCTGCCTCTATGAGTGGGAAATTCAATGGTGTCCAGTGACACATAACTGATAAATTTCCACTTGCACACTATGCACACTGCAGTGCCCATTCCCTAAACTTGGCAACTTCTTGATGCTTGTAAAGCAGTGCCCTGTGCGAAATTGTCATGGAAGTAATTTCTAGCATTGAAAACTTTCTCAATACACCCAAACGAAAGCACGTTTTGACTATTTCGGTGGAGAAGAAAGCACCTGAATCGAAAAAAAAAAGTTTAAAAGGTCTCTGGTCCACCCGGTAGGTTGAGAAGCAAGTCTTTCTAGAATTAATCCATGCAATTGCAGATGCCCTTGAGACCATATCAGGCTGGCAAGACAGAGATTCTGCCACGCAAACCAATCAATTGTTGTGTTCTATAACACAGCCAGAATTAATCATCACTCTACTTACCATTGCTAAATTGTTTTCCTTTAGTTTACCTCTGTGCAACTTACTGCAGCAACAGAACATTTAGGTGCTGCGATGTATCACGCAGAAATAGTGAAAGATTTAATCCATCACTCAGAAATAATACTGTGAATGAATTTAACAACATTTTCTGTGAGGCTCAAACTCTGTGTGTAGTGAGCTTCAAATTGGCATCATAATGCCAAGGTAGGCTAAAAGACAGATGTACCATGCTAACCCACAAACCACTAGCCCTGAGGAGTTCTTTCGTATTGTTGTATTTGTACCATTTGTTGATCACTTTTTTCACAAATATGTGACCATCTGTTCAGTCACAAAACTCTCCTTATAAATGTAATGTTTCTACTACCATCAGGATCTACCACAGAACGGTCAGAACCTACAGCACAACAGCACCTAATTTGTGACCACATTAAAGAGTTTGTCAATATATACAAGGCTGACATTGACAGTAATTGACTAGCTGCAGTAGGTGAACTTAAGGTTTGGTACAAATCACTTGCGCACAACGGACCAAAAAAAAATGTCATAGATGCATATGCAATATGCAATGCAGAAATGTTTCCAGTCATTTCTAGACTGTTGAAAGTATTTGCCACGCTGCCTGTGTCAACGAGCTCAGTGGAGCGTTCGTTTTCAACTCTCAGAAGACTCAAAACGTATTTGAGAAATACCACCACTGAAGATCGATTCAATGGCCTGGCCTCATTATACATTCACCGTGATATTAAAGTTGAACTAAACTATGTTGTAGATGTCCTGGTAAGAACGAACAGGAGTTTGAGCCTTTCATAGATATTAGATTGTATTTCTATAGTTCTGACAAAACTTGCTGTATTAAAAGTGTTCAATCAGAAATTTGCATTTGACCATTTGTTGTGTGTGGAATTATCTGCCATGCAATCACAGATCTTTATGAAACTTAACAGGTGGCAACTGAACTTGTCTAAAAAGTTTGGATCCATGGGGGGTGTTTTTAAACCCCAACCCTGATTCATGGTGGGCAGACCAGAGACACCTCTTTCTGTTACTCTATGCTTAACAACAAACAATGACAGGTGAGATAGATACATAACAAAAGTAGACTTTCTTCCGAGAATATGAAAATTAGTTTTTTAGTTTTCCAAAGTTGTGTTAGATTCCTAGTGGCACAGCGGCATGTCAGTGGACTAACAACGCCAGAAACCGGGTATCAGTACTGGTGGTGGGCAGAACCCAAATAGCCCATTATGTATGATTTACTACAAAAAAAAAAGTGTGTTGATTTTAAAACCTTAGGAAATTCAATTGCCAGATACTGAAAGCATAGAAAATGGATGGGTATAAACCTTCTTTATGAAATTTGAGACACAGTAATCGTAGATACCATACAGTTATTGTGTAGCTGACATATACGTTCTTCTCTATCTCCGATGATAACTTTTGGAAGTTGGCAGCTTTTGTATTAAACGTTAAGGACAATTAATGAGATTGTATAACTGTGGTAATAAAACGTGTTAGGTTTAAACTAACGTTTCTGTCTAATTAAATATTCTGTCTGTTATATCAGTGTATTAAACTCAGAAGAAAATATTAATAAGGCTTATCTTTCATTAGAGAAACAAACACAAAACAATGTGTTTCCATTAACTTATCACTGTGTTCGAATGTTTAGAAACTGAAGGAAACAAAAGAAATCTTAAGTTTCTCAGGCTATATTCTTTACATGCAATCAACAGTAGAGTAGATATCATGGTAAAGACTTTGATGTAAATAAAGGTTTAATTGTTCTATTAAAACAGTAAGATACACATTACTACAAAATAACCAATCTCAGTAAACTTGGAAGATATTACTACACCAAACGGACAAAACAACCATCGGATCACAAGTATTGGCAAGAGAAGAGCTGTATACATGTGCTCTTTACAGCAGACACGGGGTATTAGGTATTCCTATTTATATAGTTTGGTAGGGAAAGTTAAAGTGTTCGTGTTTGTATTCAAATACATTCATATAGTATTCATAGTCACTGAATGATTTCATGAAAACTTAATACTGCAAGATTGCATCGAAATGTATTTTTGTGATCAAACCGTCCTTGTAGATTTGATGACAATACCAATATCTTTTGAAGAGTTAACAGGTTTAACCCAGGGTCAGAACGCTTTTGCCTCCAGTTCTGTAGTATCATGTGATTATGAGCCAACTGTCTTTGATTATTCTACACTTCGACCGTTCTTTTCTTGTATCACATAAAATAACAGGAATCAGTCACTTACAAATAGAAACCTGCAGTTTTGTTCAGATATACAGGTGAAGTTTGGTGTGGTTTCACTTGTTAAGATAAACAAAATTTCTCTAACACACAAACAATCTACAGAAATTCAAACATTTCACAGAGGGAAACGAAAACAACGATACGATTAATTTTTCAAACGTTAGCATCACACGAACCCCTCCCAAGGTTTCACCACTAAAATTAATAGAAAAAACACATACAACGGAAATTACATAAACTGATTTTCTAATCATGTTATCCACCAGAAGCTAGACACACTAAAAGGAACTCTAAACTTAGAATACACTATGTACAGAACAGAAAACATCGATATAGAAGCTATGCACTAAAGTGAATGTTTCACTAACGTTAACCAGTTCACTACTAAAGTAGTTATAGAATCTGTAAATACATTAAAAACACAGACAAAGGGTGTTTAACAAACAAACAAAGTTAAAAATTTTTCCAAAATAAAGAAAAACAAATTACTTGCGTCTAGAAAATATTAGTGTACTTCTATCAGCAGAGGAGTAGATTTTACACCCGATGGGGGGAGGATTTTTGCAACCAGTTATGTGAACTGTTCAATTAGCAAGTTGGTAATCTCTGATTACGTGAACCTGAAAACTGTAAACATGCAGTCACGGAGTAATCTTGTTGCCACGATACTTCAAGGTTTCCATGTAGGTTTGTATAAGTGAGGTGTTGTGAACAGTTTTCAAAATGTTAATAGAATAAAGACAAATGTGTTACAAATTAACTGTCACATGAATTTATTCCTGCACGTTGTATAGTATAAAAGATGGCCATTATACTTGACAAGGTTATTAATAACTTTCATTGCATGAATTACGTTTTCAAATATTAATAAAATTAGTAATTACCCTTGATAAGTTTGTATCTACTGAAAAATTGCTCATGTTGTTTAATAAAAATAATTATAATGTCTTTGCGAACTCTTGAAAATTACACATCAGTACAATGCAGCACGTAATTATTCATACTTTTCATTGAAGTAAGATTCATTTAGTCCTCTCGTCTACATGTTCTCAAACGTAGACCTCCTTTGTGATGATCTGTTTATGAATTCTTCCATAAGCTCTTCTATATTTATCTTGTCGACCTCATCTTTGTGAGTGTAACAAACTGCCACATGGTTGAGGCGGCACTGAGACATAGTTGACCTTAACCACGTCTTCAACCGTCTTAATGCGGAAAAGCTGCGTTCACATTCGCAGTCGGATACTGGACATACAAACAAAATTTTCATGAGAAGAAACACTTCACTAAACATCTGCTGGCTTGTTTCATGCATTTTACAGTAAGCATCCTTCGCACCTTTCAGATATACTGCTTTTATTGTTCCTTTGAACATTGGCAACTGAAACTCGAGCCGTTGTGCAGAGATTTCTGGACAGAAGTTTATAACCGAGTTGTCAATTTTGCCAGATGTGATCACGTTCTCAAGTGCCAGATATTGCCTCAAGTCATTGTTGTCTGCATTGAATCTAGTGGTCAGGTGTTCTATGACTGTATCCACAAATTAAAAATATTGGCTTCTGTAGTAATCTCTAGCTGTTGTAGAATGGTGTGCTGAGCCATCACCTGTGATCCTTCTGAGGGGTCTGCGAATGCGTGGTAGTTCAATAGGCATCAGATCTAGGGAAGTTACCTTTTTCTCAGCTTCATGAAATATCTTGTTGTAATTTTCCTCTGTTCGCAATACCCGAAGTTGCTCAACTGTCATTTCAGATGCTTCAATCATGCCAGAAACTGTTGCTGATTTTGCTTGGAATGCACGGTTTAGTTCCTTTAATGCAGCTAATGGATGCTGAGCTATCAACAATTCTAAAGCTGTCTTTCCTTTGTCAAATCTGTCCAGCAGACCTCATGCTTTCACTGCTACATCTGATTTTTCATTTGCTAATTCAAACAAAGAATCAACAATGTCACTGTAGTGATAATTAGCACATGTAATTGCACATAGGCGGCACAACCAACGTGTTGAACACAGTGGGCGGATGTATTTAACTGGACCATTGTGACTGTCTGACGATACAATATTTTAAAGATTGTTTTGTATTTGCCCGACCTCTGAAGCAAGACACCAAGTTCATGTAATTAGCACATGTAATTGCACATAGGCGGCACAACCAACGTGTTGAACACAGTGGGCGGATGTATTTAACTGGACCATTGTGACTGTCTGACGATACAATATTTTTTAAAGATTGTTTTGTATTTGCCCGACCTCTGAAGCAAGACACCAAGTTCATGTACCCACTGGATAGAATCTCGAACACATTCACAAGCTTCAACTGTATGTTGTATTATTAAATTAGCCTTGTGTGCTCCGCAGTGAAAAAATAAAGCTGACGGTTGCTTCTCTTTTATTTTTGCCTGGCATCCACTGTACGCACCATTCATGTTAGCGGCTACATCATAAGTTTGTGCTCTTAATCCTGACAGTGATAAATTGAGTCTAGTCAGTACATCAAGTATAGTCGAGGATATTGTTTCACCACTTGTATTGGAAACACTGTACAAACCAAGAAATGTCTCATGGACGTCAAGGTTCTAATCTACGTATCGTACACATATTGCTTTCTGTTTGGCACCTGTAACATCTTGAGTGCCATCAACCATTAATGCAAAGATTTAACTTTGCTGCACTTCGAGTGCTATGTTTTTCAGTATTTGATGGCTGAACATCTCCATTATTTCATTCTGAGCCTGGGGTTATGTGAATGTGTTGTTTTTTTTGACAAGTAGGCCGTCAACTCAGGATCTTCCTCTTCAGGAGCTTCATTAACTGCAGGAAGTTCCCCTCCGTATCAGTATGTCCACGTAATGCTAAACCTTGACTTCTTTTGTATTCTTCCTGCTGCTTCTTTTTTCCATCATGTAGCTGGACAGTTACTGGAGTTACATCAAGTGAACCTTCTGGAGATATAGTGAATCTGTGCTGAGAGGAGGATTGGTGTTCGTTGAATTTCTGTTCTGCCTTTTTCCAGTTGCAAAAACCGGTGAATATGAAGGTATACTCCACTGGCCTCTCCAATTTCCCTGTAGATAGGTCTCTATTTTTCTCCTTGGCAGAATGAAAGCATATGACTTTTTGAGTCTGATTGTCGAAGTGCAGCCATGGGAACTCATCAAACCACTTGCCCTGTAAGTTGATATTTTGAGATTTTGCTTTCCACACCGTATCTGTGGAGTGTCAGATTTTTAATTATTGCACAAATTTGTTTAACAACTATTTGGTGGTTCATGATGTGCAATAGTTGCACAAGCATGTTCAGACTCGTCCTCTGATGAACATGGTATTTCCTCTGTATGGCAAGTTTCTATTCCTTTGCTTGAAGTTGTTGGATTATCTGCATTGCCACTTGTAGTACTAGTAACTGGCTTGCAGAACTGTCTAATATCGAAAGTTTCAGACGCTTGCTTGTCATAATTGGAATCTGTTTCCCAAATGACTCAACAGGCTAAAATACAGTCTTTATTGAAAAACTCTAAGAACAACGAACGAAAATAGAACAGAATGGAGGTAGGACTTAACTGTACAATGTATTTAAGTCGAACGCGCGAACCTCACAGTGACTACCGAGCCGACTGACCGCCTGGGCATCGCTGGGACAATAATGTGTGCTTGTTACAATACAAGTAATTGCAATTTTCTCGAAAAATACTTAAACAATCACAAATATATTATATTCCTGTTAAAGCTCATCAAAAGGCAAACACGTTGTGATATAATGTCTATAAGCACGTCTATTAAATAAAAACACCTAAAGAAAAACTTATACTAGCAATATAATTCGAGTAGAGGCTTCAGACCGTTGAAATTGCTCCTTTTGTGTTCTAATTATACAAAGAAATAAAATATTTTTACTATCTATGATAAGAAAATATATTGTTCTTTACCAAAAAGCACCAGCACTTTATTAGAGGGCGGTGATAATCTGAAATTTCATGGATTAATAAGGGCCAC
Source organism: Tachypleus tridentatus (assembly GCF_004210375.1). Taxonomy (NCBI): domain Eukaryota; kingdom Metazoa; phylum Arthropoda; class Merostomata; order Xiphosura; family Limulidae; genus Tachypleus; species Tachypleus tridentatus. Next base: position 146,206,585 of record NC_134830.1, read on the forward strand.
AAACACAGATCTAATGAGCCCTGTTGTAAAATCGAGACTCAGACTTAAGGGAGCGGAGAGGGGAGGGGGTGATGTAGGGCGCATCTGGATCCAAGCGGCCCGAACCTGTCGTTAACTGTACACTAAACGTACACTATGGTCAGCGCATTCGGCAGCTAAGGAGAGTAAGGCGTTCGACAGTAAAGCCGGCTAGACATGCATAAGAACAAATGGCGTAGGAAAACCGCACAATATGCACATAAGATTGATGCAATTACAAGCTACAAATGGCCTGCCAGATCTAGATCACAGGAGTTTACGCTTGGGAGTAATATTTTGGAATTTCATGATCTGTTCAATCTGTTGTGAAGAAAATTTTTCTTAATCTTACACTACGTACAAGACGTAGGCAGATTCTGTGATAGTGCTTGCAAGCCTTGCATGTATACTTAGGCCTACTGACTGATACTTACGAACTATCGCTTAGATAGAAAAGCTTAGAAGCACGCCTATATTAAAGATGTACATTTCGGCTACTGAAAAACCCTACATCTAGGCTTAATTATGTAATTCGAATGGTTAGAACACAAGAATCACAAGAACAAACACACAATTTGTAGGACTGTGATCTCACCTGATTCAGGACCAGCTTTCTTTAATTTAAACCACACTGTCTTCTAAAGTACTTGAGTTGTTTATTGGCACAGTTGGAACAAGTGTGAAATTTTTTGTCACTCTTTTTGCTTGATTGAGAAACAGGTTTCTGTCAATATTTTATACCTTATTTACCACCAGTTTTCTATCATACTGTTCTCTGAGGTATTAAAATTCTTAAATGTCAGTCTTGTCAACCATTGTATAACAGTTTTATTAAAAAGTCATCTACTCTCTCTTATAAAGTAACTAGTTCTTTCATTGTCAGTATTGTTAATTAACTCAATATCAGGTTTACTTTGGTTGTTATGATGTAAATGCTAGCAATGTGTGATTATAATTAATTATACTTACCATAGGATATTAGAAATAGGTCTGTTACATTTTTAAACACTACATGCTGTATCTAGTTCCACAGTTTCAAGAATTAGATGAGTATATCATAATAGTATTTCAACCATACTGTGTTCACCATGTATGTTACTAAATGTTTACTTTTTGAAGAACACTTCTCATTTCTTTCAGAAGCTTCACACTTGTTGAATGTTGACTTTACCAGTGTTTATACAGTATTTTTACATAGAGTGAAAGACTTAAAAACTTGTAGTATCCTTCACAACAATTCCCACTTAACGTATGTGCTGAAGCTAATATTTGATTAATGGAATTGGTTTTGAACTTGAATTACTTAATTGTTAACAATACATACAAGTTGAAGTCATAGTACCCTAATTGATACTTCAGATATTTAACCACTTTATGGCAATATTCTAGAGTACAGATAATCAAGTGATGTAAGACATGGTGCACTAATTTATAGTTCAGATATTTAACCAGTTTCATTTCAGTGGTTAACACACAAAATGCATTTTTCTCTTGGCTATTGTAAATGGAAAGCTTGTATTGATTTAGCTGTCTCAACATGGGTTTGGTTGACTTTCCACATTACATCTTTGTGTTTACTTATTTATAGTTTTGATACTACTAAATGTTAATACAGTAAATATCTCTTGAAGAACCTTGACAGACTTTCAGAAAAATTATAAATGTTTCACATAAAAAAGAAAATATTTTAGTGACATATTTGTAATAAACTAAAAAACAATTTTTCTGTGAATATATTGAGTACTTTTGTCACTAGGCTGTGAGGAAAGTGATGTGAATGTTAAGATTGAAAAGAATCTTCTTCATCTGAAAATCTCAACTTTTATTTACTTTATCTACAAAACCTCTTAAATACAATTGTTTGTTTTTAGTAAAACTATATTTTATCTGTTATTTTCTCTGTACAACGTTGGTCAATTTGAACTACCTCCTGACAACCAAAAAATTGTGATAATTAAAGTAAATTTTCTAATATTATTATTGAATGTTCTTGGAGAATGTGTTCAAATATAATACTTTCGTGACGATTGTGTTTAAAGGTATCGACTTTGTTAGGCCTTTTACATCCTGTAACTCTAGGTGTACATGTCACAATGTTTTACAGTTATGTTTAAATTTTAAATCAATGACTTTATTATCAACATACACAGATAAATTTGGTATAAAAACATAGTTAGCGAACACAATTTTAATATTATATTAGTTTTAAGTTCTTGTTCTTAAAAAGAAGTGTTTAAAAATCATAAATTTCCCTGGTATTAGAATTCTGATAGTTGATCTCTCGGTCTTTCCTCTTCTCTAATTCGTTGAACATCCCTTCAAAAAATAAGAAATTTAACATAGATTTCTCATTAAAATATAAACAAATTATAATGTTTATATCTCTCATTGTTATTATTCTACAAAACATAAACTGGTTAATCAGACTCACCTATTGCATTTCATCTTTCACAAATACCAATAGTTCTCTTTAATGTTTCACACAATATTATTTATACCCAAGAGAGAGCTAAAATTTTAATATTTTGATCAAATGATCAAGTTTGTTGTTTTCTTTACAAAACTGCATGTTTTGTCATTTGAAATTACACTGGAAAGCTTAGCTGAATTTCTTTAAGGATATTATTGCAGAGTCAGAAATCCAGAAATTATCTTATTTATTGGACAGTGTTTTCTGTGTGTTTAATTACATAAAGCATTATTTATTGCGTGAATACAATTAATATATAAAAAAGCAAGCTCATGTTTTATGATAGCAAAAAAGAAGAAAAGACCAAGTTGTATACTTTTCTTTATTCATTATTATAACAGTAAGTAAAATGTAAAAATAGAAATTTATGAGGTAAGGTAAAGTAAGAAATAAGAGATTCTTCTTAAGTATGCTTGTGATCAGTTCCGGATTGTATAATTTGATATGCTAATGTTCGTTGCATATTTGTTGAGGGATTTACAACTAATGACACCTGAACCAGGTATCTAATAACAGTTAAATTTTTCAATCGAACCGTCCGTCGGGGCTAAGAAACTGTTTTCTTCAGTGAAGCTTTGTGCAGAAATTATATCTTTTCCTGGATTGATTCTTTTATAACTAGTCTGTATAGAATTCTTCGGGTTGTTAGTACATCTTGTCACTAATAAAATCCAACACAAAATTTTGTACAATACAATTAATAGAATATAAAGAATACAATTTAATAAATACAATAAATTTATTAATTTATTATTTTACAATAATAAACATCTCTTCAAAAAATAAGAAAGTTATAATAAAATCCAACACAAAATTTTGTACAATACATTTAATACAATATAAAGAATACAATTTAATAAATACAATATTATAAATATAAATACAATAAATTTATTAATTTATTATTTTACAATAATAAACATCGTTGAACATCCCTTCGAAAATAAGAAAGTTATAATAAAATCCAACACAAAATTTTGTACAATACATTTATTACAATATAAAGAATACAATGTAAGCTTTTATTAATTTACTATTTTCCAATACTGATCTAAAAACGTAGTATATATAAATACATAGATGAATACTATATACAACAAAAATGTCATTCATAGTTCTTATGTATGTATCACAGAACGGCTGGTATATATATGGGTATTAACACATTTATTGATAAGCAGAGAACAACGTTTAGATCTTCCTTAGTCATCTTCAGGTTAACAAAAAAGAGTTTGCAACTCACCGTTGAAAGAAACGTGTCACAGAGACGAGAGTATAAACGAGTATAGGATTGTATGGGGCGATGCAATTGGATGTTAGGTTATTGATTGATATAGGCATGAAGGTGTTTGTTTAGATTAGTTTCAATTTGGTTTTAGATTTTGTATAAGTAGGGCTTTTTTTATTTTGCGTTTGTTTATATTTGTTTCCCTACTTAGTATCTGGTAGTTTTCTATGGTTTGTTGTGTATATTCGATTTGCAGTATTCAAAAACATATGAGGTGTTTTTTTTTTGTGTTCTTTGAATCTAGTTTTCATTTTTCTGTTTGTTTCTCCAATATAGAAGTCGTGGTAGTTGTTGCATTGTATTTTATAAATTATGTTGGTGTTGTGTTTGTCAGTGTAGTTTTTACATAGTATGAACTTTAGTTTTGCACCTGGTTTTCGAATAAATTTGGTGTTTACTGGAATGTTGTGTTTTGTTATAAGTTTTTTTCCAAATGTTGGTTATTTTTTCGCTGATGTCGGGAACATATGGTATGCAGCAATATAAGGTTTTGTAGCTTGTTGTATCTTGGGATTTATTATTGTTTGTTTGTTTGTTGCTGGTATAGGTGTGTGTGCATATAATTTTTTCCACGGTTTTTTAAGGATATTGTTTGATGTTGATGAAGTGTTTTTATTGTGTTAATTTTATCGGGTCACATAGTTTTGTGGCTGTGTTTATTTGGTTTTTTAATATGTTGAGTTTTTGTTTTGTTTCATTTGCTGAGCCCCAGGGAATGTATAATCCAGTATGGGTGATTTTTCAACGGATTTGTTTTGAATTGTGTATCAGTTCTAGTGATCTTGAGGTTAATAAATGCGATTTGGTTAGTGTTTTCCTGTTCACGGGTGAACTTAATATGTATCGAGTAAACGTTATTGAAGAACTTAGTGTGCATTTTGTGGATATGAATCCATCAATTGTATCATCAACATACCTGTATCAGCATAGTGGTTGGTGTAAGGCTGAATTGATCGCTTGTGATTCAATCCGTGTCATAAAAATGTTGTCTAGAACTGGTAACACGGGATTCTTGTACTTAATCCATTTATTTGTCGGTAGTTCTGGTCATTGAACATAAGGTTAGTTTTGGTGGAAGTGAATTACATAAGGGGTGCCAACTGGTTGCTTGGGGTGTACATCAATCCCACACCCATTTATACACTTGTTTCTAAGACGTGTCCAGCAACAATCAGTTACAAACCCACTTTGTAAACCTGAAGATGACCTAGGAAGGTCGAAACGTTATTCTCTGCTTATCAATAAAAGTGTTAATACCCATACCAGCCGTTCAGAGATACATTTTTATTTCAAGAGTCATGAAGAGCTGTTATATATAGTTTACTTATCTTTCCGATTTGAACGAGGTAGAGTTTTCTAGAATATTTTATTCTATTTCACTATTAAGTTATTTATTCCCATGATGTTCTTTTCTTTCACACTGACTCCATCTATCTCTAAAATTTCATCACCAGGATCGAGAATCCGAGCGAGTGAAATCAATGTTTGGTAATCTCGCATCCGAGTTACGAACACTCCTGAAACTATTAATATAATATATATACATGAATTGTAAGATCTTTGTAGTGATTTTTCTTTGTTAGTGCGTCTATCTACCCGACTAAAATTTATCTAATAATATCTAAGTTACTTTGTTGAACGATGTTGGTGAGGTTAGACAAGAATACGAAATAGCTTGAAAAAAATATTGTCCGTAGAAGGAGACAAAATGCTCTAAAATTATTTTGCGTTAACCAATTAAAATCCTTCTTCCATTAAATCATCTTATTGTCGTTAATGATTCGACATTTACGGTTGGTTAAACTGCTGTTTCTTTCTTGATACTCTTTATCATTTTCTGTAAGTAGGATTTCCCAATCTGGTTATGCTTTAAAAGTGACAGTCAAATACTACTTATTCTGTCAGCAAAGAGTTGGTGGTGGATGATCTTCAGTAACTAACGTCCTTATAGTTTATCAGTTTAAAATTTGAAACTGCTATGCGGAGATATCCTGTATGTGGCTTTGAGTGAAATATATGCTAAAACATAAATTAATCAATCTGTTACGACAATTTGGTGTAAATCACTGTGTGTGTGCGCATGTTTAGTCTTACCAAGTGTTTGTCTGCACTCTGGCCACCATGACTATTATACAAACTTTATTTTTCAAACCTCAAAAGAGTAAAACTAATAAAGTAAAATTTAAAAACGTTAAGATAAAATCGTTTCAGTTACGATGAAAAAAACCCATCTATATATGATTTCAAAAGAAATCAATTATTTAGATAATTTTTACTTTCCCTGAAATAAAATAAAATAAAAAATGCTGATTTCTTCAAGAATTAAATGGTGTCTGAACTAACTTTACCTTGACATCTAGTAAGAAATCTTCTAAACTAAATAAATAAATTCAAAATACAATAACATGCAACTTCACAATGAGGTAAATTCTGACTTTTAATGAAGACATCGTTGCGATCTTTGATGGTGCTATACGCTAGTACATCAGTATGTCTATGGATTTATAACGCTAAAATTAGGGGTTCAATTCCTCTTGGTGGGCACAGCAGATAGCCCGATGTGGCTTTGGCATAAAAAAACACACACGCGACCGTTGATGAGACATCATCACGAGTTCCAAATTGTTGTTATTGTAATTTGGAATTAACAGTTACCGTATATTTTGTAGGATTATGCTATAAAAATAACCACGATAACTTTGTTTTTCCTATAATGAATAAACATGAAAATAATAAATTGAACACATAATACTTTCATCTTTGGTAAGATTTGCACTCACGAAAGATATTAATAAACTAGATGATTGGTAAAGGTTTCTCTAACGTGTTTTGTTTCAAGAACATATAGAAACAAAATGAAGGATAACAAAGGTTTTTATTTGTTGCTTTTCAAGTTCATATGACATGCTATGTTGTATCCTACAGATTGTATAATTATTCTTGGGATTCATGGCATGTGCAAATTGCAGTGTTAAGCGTCCTTTATGTAACATCATTTTAGTGTACACTAACAAAGTGATAGACAGAGAACACACTACTGTATAGTGATGTAAATGTTTAAAACAGGCGATCTTGGTCCTCTTTTTACGGTTATAATAATAATAACAATTCTGATACAAACAAGAAGCTGCTTACCTTTGCTGTTTCTCATCCTTCCCTAAGGTATATAAAATCCGTATGGTTTATAAAGAGGTTTTATCACCTCTACAATCTGTGTTCCATCTCGTTCAAAACCAACCAGTCGACCACACGTGTAATCGAGGATAGGTTTGTTATTTATGTCAGCATCATCACAATTTATGTAACTGGAGTGTGGTTTGATACGTCACGTGGGAGAAAAAAATATAGTTAAAGCAGCGATTGTTGTTTCTCTTTTAAATCAATATAAGTTGAAAAGTTAAGACATCCAATTACTATCATGCCACGCGAATGATTGTAAGAAACATAAAAACCACAACATGGATATGAAAAGAAGTCCCACGAACTCCATGCAAGTTTACTATAAAATGTAATTTAAATTAGAAATGGTCGATTATCCAAAAGTTATGTTAAAAACTATTGCATTTTTTCACATCTAAACAACATGCTTCTTTCAAACAGATCCTCACTGAGATTAAAAGTTAACATTAATTTATACTTACTATATTCCACTTGGACCAACCAACAGTGCCTGACATTCATTGTGCAGGGTTGTGTTTCTCAATGTCCAAAATTCGAGCCACAATGTAGCTAAAGACAGTCAGTAATTTCGTTTATGCTCGCGTTGAAGGAATAACAGTCGGCCCCGTTATTCGATTCTAAGAGCTGAGTAAAGTTTCTAATGACAGTGAATTCTGCCGAGTGGTTGGTCAGTTGTTTAGAATTACAAACGTTAAGGTTATCCTGGCTTGTCATTTAGCCCATGTGAATGTGGAATAATCATTAATTAAAAATATCGGTATCAAGCTACTGAGGGAATATTCAGGAGAGTTGGAAATTTATGAACTCTCAATTTTTAACCAGAGAATATTCGTGTCAAAATGTACGAAAGTCTGATAAAAGAATAGAAAAACGTCTATTAAAGTTCAAGTTATTCTCCCTCTAGACATTTAATCACATAAGTATTTTTTTAAGATAACTAGTGACCCGGAAACAATACTGGGACCATTTTATGGATAAGATAATGATTATTACACTGAGGCCCTTTTTCAGTACTAACTTGGCCGCTAACAAATTATTGTCATTTCACTAGGTAAAATAGAGTTAAATAGTCAGTATAACTTTCACTAGTATGAGAAAAATATACAAAAGGCACACAACGTTCACCACAAAGTCACTTATCCTGAAAGTTTTAGTGCTTATCCTTCGTCTAAACTGTATATTGTGTAAAATGATTATATAGATATACGTAATAAGAAATAAATGTTTCTGAGAGAGCCATAAGAAATGATAAGTCCAGTCAGATCATGTATTAAAACTTGCTTTTTCTAATGCAATGATTACTTTGAGTACATGCAATATTAAAATTTGCTATCTTATTTAAACCATAAAACATGAAACTTACGAATCGTGACACCCGGAGTCAGTCTGGATGATCGGATCTTTTTTATTGTTCTTTTCTTCTCCTCTTTATAAACGTAAAACACATGTTTACGGGTGAAAGAATTTAGGAGACCGTCCTGGATCTGCTTTTTCAATGATGAGTTATTGTTCGGGACAAAGTCACTGTAATAGAAGCAATAATTACAAATAATGAATTTGTCATAGTATATTTAACAAAAGTTAAGTGTATGAGAGAAGATCAATATTTATTTAAATAAACAGTGTTATATTGATAATTCGGTACTTTAGCGTTAAAGGATAATAAATTAAATATATTTAATAAATATTACAATTCACACTAAAACAATCATTGTTCAGACAGTATGAATGGTGTTTCAACAACTACAAGATCTGCCGTATCTAGACAAACTGTATTGTTCTGGTATTACACGAAAGACCTCGATAACTTTGGGTATAGCAGATGTATTGATATTTACATATTATTCTATATTTATATGGTGGAATAAATACCGAATAAATTTGGTATGGTTATTTCAGGGTCACGTAAAATATATTTACCAAATTTCTCTCCTTGATTCAAAAATACAAGAATTAAGGGCCCAAAAGAAAAATGATAAGTGAAAACGACTCTAGAAGTTGTTGACAATAAAGATGATGTATGACAAGTAGCGTTTAACTAGCTTTAGCCTAGCGGCAAAGGAGCAAAGTTTTGTTTTGATTGTGTTTTAATTTCGCACAAAGCTACTGGAGGGTTATGTGTGCTAGCCGTCCCTAATTTAGCAGTTAAGACTAGACTGAGGGCAGCTTGTCATCACCACCCACAGCCAACTCTTGGGCTACTCTCTTACCAAGTAATAGTGGGATTGACAGTTACGCTATAACGCCCCCACGACTGAAAGAGCAAGTATGTTCGGTGCGACCGGGATTTGAACCCGCGATCCTCAGATTACGAACATGAACTGCTATATATTTTTCCAAAACCGCTTGCGTCCTATTTGATTAAGTTTGTTTGTTTCTTTTTGAATTTCGCACAAAGCTATTCGAGATCTATCTGTGCTAGCCGTTCCTAATTTAGCAGTGTAAGACTAGAGAGAAGGCAGCTAGTCATCACCATCCATCGCCAACTCTTGATTACTCTTTTACCAACGAATGGTAGGGTTGACTGTCACACTTATAACGCCCCACGGCTGAAAGAGGCGAGAGCATGTTTGGCGCGGTAAGGATGCGAACCCGCGACCCTCGGATTACAGGTCGCACTCCTCAACACACTTGCCCATGCCAACCAATTCTTGATTAAGAAAACACATAATATTTTTATAGCTTTAAAAGGTTTGTTCGACACTGAGTTAGTTTTCATGAGGTATTAACTGCTAAATTTTCCTTGGATTGTTTTGAATTTTGCGCGAAACAACACGTGGGCTCTCTGCGCTAACTTTTTGAGCAGTTATAGACTAGCGAGAAGGCACCTAGTCAAACAACAAGAAGACGACAACAATTCGGTTGCTCTTTTATCAGCAGAATAGAGACATTGACCGTCATATTTTGGTCCTTCCCCACGGCTAAAATGGGTGAGCGTGTTTGGTGTGACGACAGTTCAAATCCAGCGTACTCGTGAATTGTGAGTAGGGCGCCTTGACAATCCACTTGAGCTAAGAGTCAGGATTTACTTCAGAATGCATACCTTTTTAGTTATCACAACCTCTGGAGGGGAATCTGACTGTGCTTGTGGGTCGCACTGGATGTTAGTGATTGCTTTAGACTCCTCTAAAATAAAATGAAAAATGCTGATTTATACATATTAAATAGCATCTAAACTAATTTTCACTTCTAGTAAGGAATCTACTTTACTAAATAATTAAATTCAAAATACAATAACAACAACTTCTACTATAGGTAGATTATGAATTTTAATAACTATCATCGTATCAACCTTTGGTATGACATCATCATAAGTTCAAAACTGTTATTATTGTAACTTAAACTTAACAGTTACCTCACTTTTATTAATGGGCAAAACTTACAATATATTATATTAATCCCTGGCCCTTCTACCGACATACCATTTTATGCCAAAATTTCTAACGAAAATATTTAACCTCTCTAATAACTTGAGCACTGACATTAAACCTTGAAATAATATAAACATCGTATGACCTAACCCTAAATGCCCAACAAGAGGTCTCAGTAGAATTGCACGGTCGTCATTACGAATAACTTCAAACATTGGCTTTGACATGGTCGATATAAGCGTTTGCAGAAGGCTGGCTCGAATGTTATTCCAAGTGGTGAAGATGGCTTCACGAAGATCATGCACTGTTTGACGTCAATTATTTCTATAGACTTCCCTTGTCATCACCCAAACATTTTCAATGGGGTTCAATTCGAGCAGAACACGCTGGATGGCCCAAAAGAAACACGTTATTCGCCATGAAAAAGTCCTTTGTCCTGCGGGCATTGTGGATTACAGCGTTGTTCTACTAAAGATCATTCATTTCCACAGAAGTGAGGACCTTCAGTCAATAAGGATGCTCTCTTGAACAAGCCAAATGTCGCCAGCTGCTGTTTTACGCCCTGTATAACATGAAGCTCCAATGCTCTATGGAAGAAAGTACCCCAGATCATGATGGAACCTCCTCCACTGTGTCGTGTAGAAAATGTCTCTGGTTGGATATCCTTATCGTGCCAGTTACGTTGGAACCCATCTGAGGCATCGAGGTTAAATTTTTTTCTCATAAAGAACAAAACCTTCGTCCACTTTTCTACGTCCCATGTTTGGTGCTTCTCAGCAAAGTTTAACCAATGTGTTTCGTGGTGTGAAAGGAGGCGTGGCCTTTGAAGACGTTTATGGTTTTTGAAGCCTTTCTCTCATAGATGTCGTCTTATTGTTCTTGAGCTGCATTCTACATCCGTAAGGACCTTAATCTGGTTCGACGATCGGCTGGTGTTTTGCCGTACAACCCGTCGAATCCTCTCTTGCTCAACGCCAACGAAATTTTCTTGAGCCGACCACTTGAAATTCTCGTTCCGGAATCTCTCAGCGTATTTTAAGAAATTTGCAACAGCAGTTTAACTACGCCCAATCTCATCAGTGATGGCACGTTGAAAGAGACCTTGCTTTTGCAGTTCGACACTCCTGCCATGTTCAAACTCTGTCAACTTTTTAGCCTTTGCCATGTTTTTACCCAATATAACACAGGAGATATTAGTGTTAGATGCTGAGAATGCTAATGCTTGAACACAAATGACTGAATTTCGTTACGTGTTTACCGATTAACGCTTCGTTTCAGTATAGTCTTAAACTTTTGACCAGCTAGTATTTAGGCTAATTTAATTTTGTTCACATTTTCCCTATTAAATGCTAAAAGTTGTTTTTATTTTCCCTTTTCTTATTTTCATCTTTCGAAGCTTCACTCAAATAAGTGGTTGAGTCTAACAACATAAAATGCATATTTTTCTATATGTTCATTGGCCTTAAGATTTTGGCCAGCAGTGTATATCTGTGAACCATTGGAAATAACAAGAAAACATATTTAATGAATTACGAAACAGAGATGCATTTCTTTGGAAAATATGTCAAGACTTTTCGTAATTTTGTTTTGTCTGAGATACATTTATTAAAGAAACATATCTGCTAGATCGTAACGAGATGCTGAACAAGATTTTCCTTCGTATTCAATATTTTAGGCCTGCAATAAATATGATTTGCTTTCTACGTTTTGATCCTTTATAAGTAGCATTGGTTTGGTAATAACCTGGTTAGGTGTACAGAATATAAGATGTCTGTTAGTTTTCAAATGCCTAGAATTTTCTGATGTTTCTGTATAACTATGGCTAGAAATATTAGGCTCATTTAGTCTTTCTTTACTCTGACAAGGAAAGGGTTCAAAATATGTATTTACTATTTCTACATGATCAGTCGCTTTTATCCGATGAATATTCCGAGTATATATTGGGTTTTCAATTAAATTAAACGTGACTTTATCATCTTCTTAAATAACTGTTGTTAACTGATGATAATGTTGGTTTACCTCTAAAACTATTACACCAGTTATTTAGATGTTTTAGACGTAATGAGATTTTATATAACAGCCAAAAAGGAAATGTTGCTGTAACGATTGTTCTCCATTAAATCATTTGAAACTACTGTTTGATTTATTTCATCGTGGTGGATATGATATTGGAAGTTGTACAAGTATATAATTATTGTCATCATCACGGCATGTAGATTAATTAAGTTAAAGGTTGAAACAAAACTCAGGTTCAATTTGCTTTCGTAAAGATAAACTAACTGCTTCGTTTTGGCTAAAACACCTGACTTTGTTTCGTGCTTGAAAAGAAGTAAGAGGTCTAGTTCTTAAAAAGTAGAAGTTAAGGCGTTGAAAGAAATGTATTGATATGAAATAATTGTTTGAAGATTTCTTTTCTCCGATTTTGAATTGAAATTGCTTGAGAAACCTTTATTATGGATGTTTTGGCGAAGAGAAGTAACTGAAGTTGGGATGGGTTTTAATTCCATACTTTGAATACTTGTTTTGAAGTTTTGCAATCAACGTAAATTTGATAAAAGTGACGAAGAAGCGGTCTACAGACAAAATAAATAATGTAGAATTTTTTTTCACTGAAATATTAAAAGATTTTGTCTGTACTCTTAATACTAGACAATTGAAAAATAGAAATATTTTACATTTTCTTTGAAGCTTTATGCACATAATCAAGTTTTAGGCTTGTCGCTAGCCATTGGTTTTATCTGATCCTAGTGAAACAAATATATATATATTTCAACAAAACTTTGTTTGTCTAAAGTTAAGCCAAATCTACACTTTTTTTCATAATAATGTTAAAATTGCAGTATTTGAAAAACGTTGTTTGATGTATAATATTTCCTATAATACACTTATTAATGTTTTTTAATCTTTTGTTTGGATTTATGGCATAAAATACGCAAGTTTATTTTGAAACTTGATGCAACAAATAGCTGAATACAAAAGAAAAAATGAGGCTGATAAAAAACATCGTGACAAAACAATACAATAACATGGACAGTCCTAACTTCTATAACAACAAAAGAGAGAACAAGTGTGGAAGTGTTCAAGGTAGTGTTCTAACAACACGAAATACTGGCGATGGTTGTGAGAAGGAACAACTTTTCTTAACACATAACTGTTACAACATCAGAGTTATTGTCTCCAAAACACAAACTGTCCATCTACTCGAAGTTGCATTGTGTCTCGGTGAAAAAGAAATTTAAATTCGTTGCTAGCTTTTTGTTATCGTCTCGTGGAAAATATACTTGCAAAAACACTTCATATTGTTTCAGTAAAGTTTTAAGTTAAGATAATTCCAAAGAGAAAAATTCAACTACAAAAGAACAGATTGAACAAGAAAGTAAAAATACTGCGGAAATTATAATCAAACAAAAGCTAAACTGTTAAGAAACAATCCGAAAGAGATAGATATTGTCGAACAATTACGGAATGCTAAATTAGAGACGGCTAGAGCAGATAGCCCTCGTTTAGCTTTGTGCAAAATTAATAAAACAAACAAACAAATCATAAGGCCTGATACTTTCTGCAATCAGAACGCTAAGCTATAAAACGGCCAAATTATTTATAATTATTCTCAGATTATTAACATTTAATGAATTTACTGTCCTCGACTCACTTTCTTATATTAAATAATTAAAGATCTACATCCCCATAATGGATGTTTAATTGGTAGCTTTGACGTAAGTTATTTATTCACAAACAATCCTTTGGGTTCGACCATTGACATTTGTTTGGAAAAACTCTTTCCAGAGGTCACTTGTTCATGGCTTATCTAAATAACAACTTAGATCTATAATAATTCATTATTTAGATAACAACCATTCTTTTATTTAATGGAAACATTTAAAGCGTTTGTCGAGATTATCGGAAGATTACGATGATAAGGTTATTTTGCATTAATTCATTATCTTAGTTGTTTTACGCCTTTTAAATTTAAACGAAATCAGTAATTGCTTACAAAATGGCCTGGCATGGCCTAGCGCGTTAAGGCGTGCGCTTTGTAATCTGAGGGTCGCGGGTTCGCATCCCCGTCGCACCAAAGATGCTAGCCCTTTCAGCCGTGGGGGCGTTATAATGTGACGGTCAATCCCACTTTTCGTTGGTAAAAAAGTAGCCCAAGAGTTGGCGGTGGGTGGTGATGACTAGCTGCCTTCCCTCTAGTCTTACACTGCTAAATTAGGGACGGCTAGCACAGATAGCCCTCGAGAAGCTTTGTGCGAAATTCCAAAGAAACAAACAAACAAAATCTAAGGTATATTTTTACCAGCTAATTCCCTCTAGAGAATTTAGTAAAACATAAATCAATTTGTTTTACCTTGTTTTGTTTATATTAATAATTCTTGATTAGTTTGTTTCTTCTGTGTTTTGTTCAACTTAATTAATATGGATAATTGCTTCTTCTAACACTTTTGCAGCTATATTCCTAAACTTCACTCTCCATTCGAATTATTGTGTTCCTTTTTTTGAATATCCGTTAAGTTACTATGATACAGTGACATTTGAAGTATTAGTTTTGCACCTGAGGTGGTTCTCCAATTAGATGCATTTGTGTATGTATTTATTTACCAGTTACTTAGCTTTTGTAAGAATTTTAGAATAACCTATATATATTTTATTATCTTTTTATTATAATTCTTTCATTGAAATGTAAATCTTCTATTATATGTTTAAAAAGGGCCTGGCATGGCCTAGCGCGTTAAGGCGTGCGCTTCGTAATCTGAGGGTCGCGGGTTCGCGCCAAACATGCTCACCCTCCCAGCCGTGGGGGCGTTATAATGTGACGGTCAATCCCACTATTCGTTGGTAAAAGAGTAGCCCAAGAGTTGGCGGTGGGTGGTGATGACTAGCTGCCTTCCCTCTAGTCTTACACTGCTAAATTAGGGACGGCTAGCACAGATAGCCCAGGAGTAGCTTTGTGCGAATTTCCAAAAACCAAACCAAACCTATATGTTTAAAATATTTTAATACTTTTATTCAGTCACCTGGTGACGCTCCTGGTAACCGCTATTTTTCGAGCCAGAAATAAGCCTAATAGTTAACGAGAAACACTAAGGAACATTTTGAAATGAAACAATATATGAAAACAGAATGTAACGTAGATAGAGCAACGAGAAATACAAATTTTCGTGGTTTGTGTACATAGATTCTTCTACCAAAGGTAAAGTTGAAATGATAACCCATGACGGAGAAGCCTGATGTGTCACTAGATTAACCATATCCACTGTTGTAGGAAGCAGTTTCGTCTGTTATAGCTTTATTTGCAATCTCTAACATATGGTTTCAACTGTCTGTAAACATTGTGAGGCATCCTTATATATTTTAAATGTCTCACATAATCGTATGTAGTAAGAAGAGTGCGAAAGCCTACATCTCTGCTTAATTATGTAATTCGATTGGTAAGAACACGAGAATCACAAGAACAAACACAATTTGTAGGCTTGTGGTACAATAAAACAATTCAACAGGCTAAACTGTAGGAGCGGATTATTGTATGCGCCATACCCCCACCTAAAATGAAGGGGGGATGTATACCCACATCTTCCAAGGATCTTCGCCCCTGATGAAGATGACTCAAGAGCAACATGTAAAGAAACTTTCAGCTGTATGTTTACACCACAAGGTGACTATAAAAGTAAAAGGATTATGCAATCTTGGACGCTGCATTAATTAAACAGAACCAGGAAGAATCTTTGACAGCTTGAAGATGCCACAAGTATGTCCTGAAGCTGCGGATGACTTGATTTTCCCTGAAAAACCAAGATGGCACTTAGATCAAATATCGATAACAAGAATATGAGATTAGCTACAAGAGAAGAGTGACGATTCACCATCTCTAGTTGTGACCAATGGATAATCAGAGTAGTTTTTGTTGCCCACGATCACAAAAGATTTGACCAATTAAGTATTGTAACTGCTTGTGGGTAGTTGTACACACTATTTGGTAGATGAGGAAGATACTAAGGAAAATTTGAATAACACCTCATGATACAGCCAAAAAGTAGCTAGTCTCTCATGAGAACGAAGTTGTCCCAAAATTGCATGCAAGTTCATGCAGTAATGAGACAACCAACTGTTTCTCACCTAAACTTTCTGTAAGTATTCTGATCCCATTATTCCTAAGTATTGGTTATCACATTAACTAGTACAGAGTTAAATGAATATTTAGTTAAAATGTTAAAGTAAAAAGGTTAATCTCTTTGAGAAGATGTATGTTGGATGTAACCAATAAGTATATGAAAAAATTAATAAAAGAAGTAGTCTCAAACTGCTCTGCTTTAAGATTATTTATGAAGTCATTTCATGTTATATTCATAGAATAATTATCGGTAAAATCAGTTAAATTAATATATTACAGTATATAGAAAAGTTAGTGCATTTAAGTCACACAATGCTTAATCAATGACTTATGTCATGTTGCCGGCCCGGCATGGCCTAGCGTAAGGCGTGCGACTCGTAATCCGAGGGTCGCGGGTTCGCGCCCGCGTCACGCTAAACATGCTCACCCTCCCAGCCGTGGGGGTGTATAATGTGTCGGTCAATCCCACTATTCGTTGGTAAAAGTAGCCCAAAGTTGGCGGTGGGTGGTGATGACTAGCTGCCTTCCCTCTAGTCTTACACTGCTAAATTAGGGACGGCTAGCACAGAATAGCCCTCGAGTAGCTTTGTGAAATTTCCAAACAAATGTCATGTTGCTAAGTAACAAAAGAAAACTACAGACTTTCTGCTGTGCAGTAGGTGCACTTATAAGGTGCTAAATATATTTACATATTGGAAGTTTTCATTATATTCCTAATTTGCCTGTGTATAATACATGGAATTGTCATTGTAACCATTCTAGTCAACCACTTACAAAACTTTATCACCAAAGTCTAAACTATTAGTGTTTTATTTTTGTCACACAACATTGTATCTACTTGTGGTCAGTTATATTCATGGCATCATAGAAGACATATTTGGTACAAGAAAATTCATGATCATTCTACAGTAAACAGTACAGTACCTTTGATAATAGACTACTGTTTTCTGTAATATATCACAGCTCTTAGTAATATACAGATCATTAAGATGACTGTGTAAAACAATGTAATGACAAATAATACAAATATTCAAAGAAAGGCATCTTATTTTTTCTGTGAAAGCAGAAAATGCGCAAAGCAGATATTTTGGAACAACAACAAACTCCAAACAACATCTAAAACCAATCCTGAACTTTGCATTCATTTCAAAAGTGAATGATATGTTTATGAGGAAAAACAATTACATTTACTTTGGACATATAGTAAAGAAGTTAAGAAACAAGAGTCTTAAGGGTCTTTGAATAGTTTGCAAGATGGTTGATTTGAAATTAGGCTCACCATCTTTCAAAGGAACCAATTACAGTGGAAAAACATTGTGTTGTGTGAGGGTCTTATCATGGCCATTAGACTGGACAAATGTCCATATAATTCAAAGTAAAATATTCATATAGATAGAAATAAGTTCTTGAAAAGCAACAGTGCTTACTATAAAAATGATGTAATATTTATTGCTCATAATTAACATATTCAGAAACATATAAAGTGTCTCTTTTCTGATACATTTCACAATACAGAAACTTTAACAGACAAACCAGAAACTTCAAATTATGTTTTGTTATTATTCTATTTCAGAATATAGTTGTTTAAGTATATTCATGGCATTCAGTGGTAGCTGTTTATGTGATGAAAGTATGTGAACTGGTTTATCTAAATAACAGTAAATGTAGATAAAATGAAATGTGTAAATGTTGCTATACAAATGGTACAGTTCTCTGGACAACAAATTAAATGTTGAATCATTGTTGGTTTTGACAAAAGAGGTAGTAATGCATTTTTTCATGAACAGTATTGAATGGTAATGGTAGAAACAGATTTGAGAAGAATGACAGTGATTGATATGTCAACATTACAGCTACTGTTTGCTGCTTCAAACATTTGTTAATCTTGAAATTTAGTTTTACATTTACTGCCCATAAATTTTTCAGAGTTAAGAAGTACATATACATTTCCTGCATCCAACTTTATGTAATGTTTAAATATACGTGTGAGAGACATGGAATTTTGTGTAGTGGTGTTTGTGCTTATAAGGTACCTGTTTTTCTACCCTTTAACACCATTTCTACCTTAAGTCCATACCAAGTGAAACATCTCCTTATCTACTACATAAAGAGAGTGAAAAACCCTGTTCACAAAACACCTGAGTTGTAATGTTTTTTAAACTGGTCACAACTAACGTGACCTCTTACATCAGGGAGATTAGGAGGTCATGCGAGCCATGGTTCCAGAAGGCACATTAGTAGCAGTGAATAGTTACAAGTTGAGTTACTAAGAATGTGTTGCTAAGGTGTATGTTAGCAACAAGATTCTCAAAGAGAAAAAACACACTTTTTGCTCACAGCTCATACATGTTGTTGCAATCTGGGAGAATGCTGAAAACCCAGCAACAGTAACATACAACCTCTACTAAACAGAATAGAATTGTAGCGTGTAGTAAGCGGAGAATTAAAATAATTGCACATGAAACATAAGTCATATTATTTACATAATTGTACAGAAAAAGCAAATTAATATCACAGTTATATCTGGCTGGTACTCTCTTACAGGTAGCAATATCAGAAAAAATTCTTAGGTATTTCATTTGACTCAAAATTGAACTGGATGCCACACATTAATAGCATACAAACAAGAATTTGGAAAGGAGCACATTACCTTAGGAGCTTCACTGGTAACAAACAACTAGAAAACATTAAAATTTACAGAACATACATAAGATTACTTATAAAATATGCCTGAATAATATGGATAAATGTATCAACAAAGTACAGCAACTACAAATGAAAGCATATTGAGTCTCGTGATCATCAAACTCAATATTCCTACACCTCTATTCAAACATGTCAACTCTACTAGACAGACTCCTGAATAACTCTCTTCTTGTCTTACACTGCTAAATTAGGGATGGATTGACCTTGTGTAGCTTAGAAGGAAATAAAAACATATAAGTATCTAATAATTTCACTGAATCTAAGTTATTTAATAATGTTACTTCTATACTGCTCCACCAAAGTTATTTAATACTGCTGGATGCAAGCTATTTAACAATTTTATTTGTATACCACTTGTACAAAACTACACAGTGGTCTATTCCATAATAATTACACATGTTCCTTTCTATTTAAGCAGTAATACAAATGGAGTGAATGGAAGTTTAAAATTTTTTAGTGATATTCAATTATTGAAACCATTAGTATTAAAGAAATTTTACAAAAGAACAAAACCATGTCTTAAAATGTATGGATGGACATAGTGTGGAGTATTTAAATTTTGTGTTGTTAAAAGAAAATTAATAAAATGATAGAATTATCAGAGAGAAAAGGAAGAAATTTTACTTTTTGTGCTTAAATTACTTTTGTTAACATATTCTAAGTTTTCATTATGATAAAATTTTAATAGTTTTTATTTTTTGGAATGAAAGATATTCAATGAACTGTATAAGTAAAATTTAAATTAACATAATGCTGCTGTCATGATTACTTAAATATTAAGTAAATGTTTGATACAGAATCACAACAAATCATTGAGTCAATACATTATTTGTTTTAAAGCAAAGCTATCTGCTGTGTCTAATACAGGGAACTGAACAACAGAATTTACACTGTAAGTTTGTGAACTAACATGCCACATCTGGGACTACAAACATAATATAATGGTAATTGCATGATGGTAGTAATGCTAAAGAAATTTTAATAGATATAACCATCAGAAAATATTGACAGAAAATGAACAATCATCTAAAATAATTAAATGCTGGCAAAATAGGAGAGATTTGAAGATGTCACTGTTGTAGACTTAATGTTTACTATCATCTTTACTGTTTTATTTATGGTCTAAACCTAATATAGATTTATCTAGCAATTAGCTTTGTTTTACTTTTATCAAGAGAAAAGAATTAAACTTAATTGTTTCATAGTAAGATAAAGTTTACCAAAATATACAAAAATAAACCTCAGTTAACTGTGTTCAGAAAATGTTTATTGATTCACTTTGGTGATGTTTGATACTATCACTATGTAAAGCTGATCCACCAAAGTCAGTAATAAATAAAAGTATCTTCCAGAGATTATTCATTTCGTGAAAACATTTTTTACAATATTCAGTAAATGTTCAAATCATTTAGGAAGAAAGATGTCAACAAATAAGTTCTCTAAACAAAAACCGTACCAAGATTTTGAAAGAAGATAAAAATGTTTTGCGTACTTTATTTTATTACAATATACAATATTATAATATTGTGGCATACCTTCATTATCTAAACATTCTCTGGAAAGCCACCAACTAGGAAGAATAACATGTATAGAATTTCTAAACTAAATATACCACATATTGGAAAATGAAAGTAGAAAACATTAATTTGTCAAGTAAATTATTAACTACAACAACTCATTTTCATAAATATAGAAATAATTATTTGTAGGCACAGTGAACATTAGAACCATTGTTGGGACTGATTATTATCAATGAATAATGGGAATCTTTGTTTAAAGAAAAGTTTCTTACAAGCAGCTTCCAGAGAAATTCATTTAAAATGACTTGAAACTCCACTTAAGTTAACATTTTCAAATTTTTTGACATGTAATAAATTTATCACTCATGTAATGTAAGAATAAAAACCTCTTGAAATATACAACATACAAGTGTAACATTATTGACAAACCACATATTTCAAGCTTGAAAAAACATTACTCACATGACAACTTTAAATAACAAATGTTCCAATTTAATGAAGAGTTTAGAAATTCTATAAAGTCAAATATACAATATTCCAATAAAAATGCATTATTTTATAAAAGAAAGATTACTATATAAAAATATACAGAATACAATAAAACTGTAACAAACAAGCTAGGCACAGCTTTTTTGTGTCTATTAGAAAAAACTAACAGTGACAAACATAAGCAAACAAAATCACAAAGAAGGACTGCATTAAAATAGCAACTCAGAGCTCTGACTAATTATGTTAGATCGTTATAACTTAGAAAACCATCTGAAACAAAAATAAATTAAACAAAGTATTTGGTTTAATTTATTTTTCTTCTTTTTACATTATATTAAACTAATATATATATTTCTCTTCAACACCAGAAACAAAACAGGTTTCATCATATGTAAACTTTCAACTGATCAGAACATGAGGAAAGAATATGTAACTGCTATTTTTTTTATCAGATATAATGTGGGTAAACATCTCTTCCAGTTGGTTATATGTAGTACAATTTTATAAATGTTCATGATGATACAAATCAAAGTCAAAAAAGTTTTTTAAATAGATAAAGCAGAAAATTAAGATTTCTCAACATGTTCAATTTTTGCAGTTATGTATCTAGGTCACATAATAAAAGTCATATTTCACAAAGTTGACATTGTTGACAACTTTGACAAAATTAAGAGCGATTGAAGAAAATTATATCCACCTATGATCAAGTAATTTTTTTATTGTAATGGAAGACTATTGTCTGCAAGGGAATTTTTTCAGAAATTACCTATTTTTCCAACTTATTGTGGTTCCTTAAGGTTTTAAAAGACAGTTATCTTGAAACTACTGTATAAATTTGAGACAAATAGCTTTAATGGAAAGACTGAATACATGCTATAAACTCAATGACTTAGTATTGAATGAAGGTTACATTCCATGAACTGCCTGTAATTTTAAACTCAAGAAGTAACAATGATGGATCAAACTAGATAATGTCAATAAGAACAAGTCATATTCAAAGATGATAATTACTGGTCAAGTTTTCCAAACAATATTTAAAGAAGAATTACACTATTAAACTATACAAACAAGTTTAGTTTAAGAAATGTGAGATCAGCATTCAGTTTTCTCTAAAGCTGCATAGCAGTTTTCTTATGTAATTATTAATTACAATATCAAATAAATTTTTAATTATTTTTCCATCTGCAGAGGCATCTAACTGATTTGGCTCTAAAATAGAAGACTCTTAACCATACCATATTGTACAATAAAATTTATAATTACAAATGTTAACATACATTTCTTAAGATAATACACTTGGAACTGATAATTATTCTATCTCAACAACAGTCATGCTACTTTTAAAAACACAAAATAATGTTTTGGAAAAACATACATCTGTTGGTCCATCTTGGATGTTCCACCCTCTAAACTAAATTAAAATAAATAACTCTTAGAACAAGCTCTTTGTTTCATACCCTAACCAAGTCTTTGTTAAACTAAAATTTACTGCCTTTACAACAGTCAAATACAATCCTTTCTAAAGGCTAAACACCTGTAAAACAAATAAAACTGTTTTAGCTGAAGATGGCTCTAACCCTGCCAAAATTTATATATTTGTCCCCTAGACTTACTATTCTCTCTGTTAGATATGAGAAAAAAAGATACATCAACACTTTCAATTTTCTTTATACTCATAAACACCTCATTGTAATGCCCACTAACTCTTTCACAGGAAAACAAGTTGAGAAATTTCAGCCTTTCTTCACGTGACAATCCCTTCATCCCAGGCACCATTCTAGTAACCCTTTCCAAATATCCTATTAATCCTACCACCTGCAATATGCGTTGCTTGGATTGCTTTTAGAGACTGATCAACTGTTACACCAAGATCTTTGTCTTTCATAACACTGTTAAGGTTATTCCCATTCAAATCATACTAAAAATTCAAGTAATGATAACCCACATGCATTATTTTTATATATGCCAAAAGATTTATTAGACAAGATTTTTCCTCAGTAAAACAATCTTGACTATTCTATAAAAATCTAAAGTTTGTTAAATGGCTTTGTAAAACATCTAACAGACATCCCAAAATGTTCTGACAGCTGATGTAAGACTAATAGGGTAACTACTGGGATAATCTTTATCATCTGCCTTGAAAAGACAGTTACATTAAGTAATTTCCGGTATTCTGGTACCTGCCCACTATTCAAGGGCTGAGAAAAATACAAAGTGACTCATTTAGGGTTCTGTCCCAATCCTAACATTTTATTTACCCTTACTCTTAATTATATTTCCAACCAACCTTTTCTCTTACACATTTTTTATGATCTAGTTTCTTGTTTTACCAACTTTCTTAATCTTAAGTTATCTTCTATGTCTCCTGCCATACCAGTCAACTCATTTTTTTTTTAATTTATGATACTTTTCTATAATATATTTTTCTTCTATATTTTTCTCATACAAACTTACTTCTGTCATTTTCTTTCTATAAGGAATATGTTTTCCTTGGATTGATAAAAATTTGTCTTTAAAATATTCTACATCTGATCAGCTGTCCAATTCACAACATATAATCATTGTTGCATCCCTTCAAAATTTTCTTGTTTGCAGTTTGTAAACAGAATATCATTATTCCTTATATCCATATGCAAGAAAATATTAAACCTAACATAGGAATGATAGCTTTCTTAGCAGAATCTCAAATTAGCATGGTTACATGAAGAGAACCAAGCATAGCTCGACTTGCCATAGTTACCAGAAAATAACATCGAAAGGCCCCATAAAGTATTATAGCGTTCGAGTGGTGCTTTGGCAAAGTGTCAGTTTTGGGAAGGATTTCAGAAGGAAACAATTATTGGAGTCATTAAAATATAATGTGTCAGCTTTAGGTATATAAAAAGTTATATATATATATATATCGTAATTGAAGAAGTTAATAGTATATTTAGACTGGAAGAAGATAATGTTTGGTCTGTAAGTTGTTTTATATGTAAAACTGAAAAACAAAATTCCTACAGAGGCTGCAAAATATCATTTTGTTAGAACAGAGAAAAGACTGCTACTGAGGCCATATATTATATCAAATCTCTTTCGGGTATTTCCTTTATGCTTTGCTAATAGTACTTTTAAGATTTGAATCTTACATGTTTGGATATATGATATTATTACACTGGGCTGTAGGTATACCATCAAATCATCATCACGTTTTCAAATAAGAATATGTCCGCATAACAGGGGATAACAAGAGTAATTAATGTGAAGAAATCGACAATTAAAATTTAAAGGTCATTATCCAGACCACCACGTCCTGGTAAGAGAAAGCCTTTGTCTTGCAGAAGAGAAATAGGATGTTTTTTTACTTTTGGTTAGATCCCAATTGTTTATCATCTTTGGGGCGAGGGTAAAATGTGGTTTAACTAGAAAATTAAAATAAAAATGTTGCTCACGTTAAAGTTTAATCACATTACATTCATATTAAATGTGATAAAATATTTAAAGTAATAGCCCCACGTTAATACGTAAGTACCAAAAGTGACTTATTATGTGAACTTCAGAGATATTGCACAAATGACAATAATATCCTTAGTCATTTCTACCTATAAATATGAACAAACTTTACAGTAATTGCTGATAACCCATTAAATCGGCACCATAAAACAACAATGAATTAAATATCGCATTTGTTTTAGCGGTCCAGGTTGTCAACTTATTGTCATAACGGATAATGTATGTGGTAGTAATACCCAAATGCGTTGGGGATACCCCATTTATCGAACAAAATCCAAACGCCGATGTTAATCTTGTCAGACGTCATGGAAAATTGTACAAAAATCAAATAAGGGTAGGAAGCTGAGTCAGTGCGCCCTTGTGAAATGTGTAACATTAAATATGCAGGCGGCCTAGCATTGTCAGGTGGGTTAAGGCGTTCGACTCGTAATCTGAGGGTCGCGGGTTCGAATCCCCGTCATACCAAACGTGCTGGCCGTTTCAGCCGTGGGGGCGTTATAATGTGACGGCCAATCCCACTATTCGTTGGTAAAAGAGTAACCCAACAGTTGGCGGTGGGTGGAGATGACTAGCTGCTTTCCCTCTAGTCTTATACCGCTAAATTAGGGATGACTAACGCAAATAGCCTTCGTGTAGCTTTACGCGAAATTAAAAAGGAAACAAACCATAAACATGTCCGTATGACAACCTGGACCGGTAACTGTAATGCGACATATATATAAAGGTGGTTGTTATTTTGGATTTTTGCATAAAAATTATAGATACAAATTTTACTTAATGAAATTATTATTACAGTTTATTGTTTATTTTATATATATATTTATTACCAGACCGCTGTAATGTTTTTCAGCTATTATGACAACATTAAAAGCGTGAATATATGTGAAATGGCGAAATAGACCTTGAACTGTGTGAGAAGTGTAGAAGTTCACAAAATCAGATCGAACGATAGTGTATTTTTGCATTAACGGTACCATGATAACCTACATGAATATGGCCTTAAAAAGGAGCACAACGAGTACGCGAAATTAGCTCTGATTTCTTGACAGTGTTCATTACTCAGGAACTCGCAACATACACTGGGGGGATGGGGGTGGAATACAGGTCAAACTCGCTTGACACTATCAGGTTTCAAACGTCCAAATCCGATTCCGAGAGAGATCGGAACTGTTACGGGCTGTTCATACTGGTAAACTGTCTTCGCCATAACGTATGCAACCAGTTAATATTTCTTCTCGGGAGTCGAACCTGTAACATCTTTTCCTCTTCATGTTCATTGCCCCGTTACCTCCCCCCCCTTTTATTTTTCTCTCTTGTACCTTTTTTCGCATCATCAGTGTACATTTTTCATCATTTAAGAAAATGTTTAACTTTAGGCGATTATCGTGATATTTGTGCAAGTTGTACGACGTGTCTCCGCGACCTTGAATATGTTTAGGCAACACTGGTCTGTCACGCGTAGGCTCCTCCTAGAAGTTCAAAGTACAGTATGGTAATATATATATATACACACACACAATGGGGATGATCCCCAAAAGAAATACCTTCATTATTTATTTTGATTAGAAAAGGACATCAATATAAATTTAATTCACCATTACCTAACCATTTTAGAGCTCTTTACGTGTTTTCCATGTGTTGTTAATTTTAGAAATTTGCTTATTACAAATTCAAATTCACGAACAACTAATTAACAACTGTTTCAGTATATGAAAGAACTAATTGCTATAAAGTTTGTGGTAATGTAAATGGTATGATTTTTCCATCTCTCCACTAAATATGTTTGACATATTATTCACAAATACATATCAACTAGATGGTAAAGGGTTGTATAGGAACAAAATTAGATTACACTGACAGTGACGTAAAGATTTTCTTCAAAGTGAAACAGAAAGTTACTGTTATGCCATGCTTCAGGGAGAAATTGAAGATCATGTGTGAATTAAAATAAGTGGTTTGAAAAAAATAAAATGACTTGTACATATGTTATGAAATACGAATTCACAACAAAATAAATTCTGTTACATTTTTTTTAATTTACGTAAAATTTTCTATTCCGTAATTTTTATAAGAATTTCGACGATAGAGTACATTTTAAATGAACTACAGGATTGACCCCTAAAAAATACTTGTTCTGTGGGTTCTGTTGACTCCTTAAAAAAAAAGTTAAGCGTAGGCCCTGTTCATTCTCGAATCAGTACAGTTTTCTTATCTACGTTGCCAATAGCTTGAAATGTGAGCGATTTCAATCTGAGTTTTTCACTTTTGCGTTTAGTAGTAAACATGGAGGAGGAGAAACGTTGTCGTAGGTTATTCCGGGCAAGCATATCAGTTGGAAAAAAGTAATTGTAATTCTACTCTGGTCTACAAGTTCAGGTGTGGGCTGCAGTAGAGCCTGGCGGCGGATCAGTCCTATTATTCTGTTTTGGTCAGGGTTTTTTTGTCTCAAAATAATAATAATAAAACAAAATAAAAACCTCGGGTTAGTCGTAAGTCCTTGGTCACCTGATTACTTTATTGTCAGTACTTCACGCATGTTGCCTTCCCTCGTTGCAGTGCATGACATCGGAAAGTAGTTTTAGCTACAGTAGATTTAGTTGATCATTTTGTGCCGCAATGTAGACAGAATACGACTCACCCTACGTAATATTTAGTAACAGGGACAGGAGACTGCACGTTGCGTCATCTTATCACTGCGTAACAGCATGTATTTGTGTAAATTGAGAAATTTAACTTGATTATAAGCATGTTCCTATGGGTCAGGTATAAAACCAAATTTATGTTAAAAAGAACTGATAAACAAATTAAAGGTATAACATGATATAATTAAAGTCGTGGTGCAGTTTTATAATATATATTATCTTTACGAACTCATAAATAATAAGTTGTATAAAATAACGAAATAATTTTATTTTTCATGTCATTGCTTGAATTTATTTTAAAAAATAAATAATTACACTAAACAAAGTGAAGCTAATTGCTGACCTGTTTTATTCACTTTCAATGTTACGATGTATGCTAACATGTTTTTGCAGGTAAGTATATATCATTACAGATTATAAAACAAACAAAACATGGCTGGTATGCGTTTTAACATTTTTATTAATAAAGCAGAGAACAACGTTTCAATCTTCCAAGGACATTTTCAAGTTAACCATTCCGAGATGCATTTTGTTTCAAGTGGGTTTTTGTCATCAAGAAGAACAATACATGGTTTAATGTGTAAAACAAAATGTACGGAGGGAAAGGAATACTAAATGTACTTGTACTGAAAAATAATATATTTTGAAATCATTGCGAGTTGTGGATTTGTTTGTATTGTCATATGGTGAATTATTACAAGCACTTCTAACGTAGAAGTGTGAACTTTGTGTGATTTTTGTCATAATGAGCTATATTTCCGAAATAAACACACAAGTAATATTGTTTTTTTCCGATTTTATCGAGTAAACTTAAATTTAAAAAGTATGTTCATTTTCTCGTTGATTGAGTTTTGGTTATAATTTTTAAATTCATCAAATATTTGAAACAGCTTTGTTCGTAATTTTGAACACGTAGGGCAAGGTCTAAACAAGTTTACAATCAACTAGATTTTGATATATTTGATTACAACTTTAAATTGTTTAAAATACAACTTTTAAATAGTTTGGGCTTGTATGTCGGGAAAACTTAAACTTAGGATTTTCCTTTTTATATTTTTATAAAGAACATTATTGCTGATAGATGGCGCTATAATGCATCAGGATATTTCTTTTTGTTATTGAAAACAATATTCGAGATAATAGATGGCGCTACGGGATATTATATCGCAATATAAAGGTTAGATAATAGGTGTTATATGGTTGTGCACTTCCGCAAAATTTCTAGAATGTTCTTTTGACTTTTCGTTAAGCATGTTACACAATTTACCTTAAACCTTTTATAAAAACAAATGTTTATTACTTTTAAATACGTTTGGTGCTTAATAAAGATCTAAAAGTTAAAACTTTGCGTCAGAATATGGGAGCTATATTCTCTACTTGTTGCACTAGAATACAGTGAAAAGGCCCATGAGTGCTATTTAAGGCGTTTTTCGTACCTCGTGACGTAGTTGGTAACGTCAGAGTGTTTTGAATGGTAGGTTGAAAGAGAGCGAAAGCGGATGTTGAGAGAAAGGGAGCGGAGAACTGCGGAGATTAGAAGAACAACCAGAGGCGTCGTAACGGCAACGATGAATTCGGTTATATTAGCTAAGTTTTCTTTACAGTTGTGAAGTACAGTACTTCAATGGCAAATTTTAAGATAACACTAGAGAAATATATCAGTTTGATATAGTAGTTGCATATTCTTATTTAAAAAAGAAATAGCGCTGAAGAGTTATCGTGTAGATGCAAATATAACTCTAAATGTATTGCTACGATAGACGTAAACATCCCGATAGTAATATGTGATGCTAGTTTAATAATCTGCTGCTGTTTTTTTCGAAAAGTTTAGTAGGGGGGAAGATTTAAGAAAAACACTCGTGTGCTAACTATGTATTTGTTGTTGTAGTTGTAATGAGCTTCCTTTCATGCTGTAGTAATTTCTGGAAGAGGACTACATGTTAATCACTTTTTCCCTCTGGCGCAGTCTGCATGAAAAAAACGAAACGATAATGTGAAGATCAGGTTTTTAAGTTGGAATGCTTGGATTACTTTTAGAATAAAATCCTTTTAATATGGTCTTTTCAAACTTAACTCGGCGTCTGTTGTTTAAACATATTTTATGTATAGGTGTTACTATATATGATGCGACTACAATTACAACTCACTTGCATATAGTCTAGGCTGTCGAACAAGGGTGGAAAGGGGGGTTAAAGAAACTTTGGTTTTGTTTTTTAATAGGTTCAACTGATGTATAGATTCTACTGTACTTGCAGTTGAGGCTATAGGTGAATCTACAATATCTTACGTTGCCTTTTGATGGTAAAGGATCTCGAAATAACTAACTGCATAAGGAGTGTGTAAGTACTGCAAGGACAGGTAACTTTCCTACTAACTACATCGTTTTCGTTTTTGTAGATTGTTAAAAGATGGAAGTAGAAATTGCGAAATGAGTTGCACGTATTTTGTGCATTGTGTAAGGATGATGAACTCTGGGGGATGGGTTACTTTTTCTGTTTTTTGAAGTATAATTGCAGAACGGAAGTTACTGTCACGGATGTCATTCGCCATAGTCGTAGAAGAATGGTCATCTGTTCCTAGTTTGGAGGAAGTGTAACATTCTGACTCTTGTATAGGGTAAGCTGTATTTGGAGCGTTAACAACTTTGCGTTTTTACTTTTTGTCTAATGTTTAATTGCTTGTTAGTTACAAAAGAGATTTACATTCAAAGTTGAACTCTGAATACCATGCAAGACTTGCTGTACGAGTTTACTGTAACTGAAGTGATAACGTAAACCGTAAATTCAGTCTAGCCTCAATAGATATTTTAATGGAAATTTCCATAACTGATCTGTATCTTAAGACAAATGCCGCCCTTTACCTTGTACTGTGGGTAGGGTGGTAGTGGTTTACTTGCACCTTGATTACTTAAATAGGTTCAGCAAAGTGAAGAATCTCCATTGAGACCCTTAAGAGCTTGCCACGTATGTATGATTGTTTTTCATTATGCTGTTTCTTCATTCAAACTCAACCCTGAGAACGAAGAAGAGTACTTGTAGTTGATACACCTGCAGTAAGGTAACATTTTGTACTGGTGAACATGTTTTCTGAAGGTTAATATATGTTACAGTAACGTTAGCAAAACTTGCTAGGGAATAGGTGTTTTGGTAAATATCACGCAGGTTCTTCAACATGAATTCTTGGTGATGTCCGAATTTCGTCCCTTCTTTTCATACTACTGACGTGTATCTGGAAGATCGTCCAACCTTGATCATGTGCCATTGGTACGTCTAGACCAATAGGTAATTTCGGTTAAGTGCATGTTAAACGAACGTGTAATTAGAAGGATGCCGGTTAGTTACCAGCCTCTGATTAATACTTTCTTACTTTGATTAGTCAACTGAACTTTATACAGGTTAGGGATAATCCGAGTGTAACTCGTAACTGTCTTCAACAGAGCGTACTTGAATTACCTGAAGTAGAATGTTGATCTGTCTCATTCATAGTAATAGTTCAGAGTTGTGTGCTATGCAAATACTTTTCGCGTGTGTGGCGTTTTTTTTGTTTTCTTACACTGAATTAGGTCATAAAGAATGACGTTCACCTGCAGACTTGTGAACAACCGAGATTCACGTACTGTTGAAGATCGTAATATTAGGATATGCTGATCTCGCAGCCTCAGCAAGCAAATTTGTTGGACGGAGATGTCTATTATGGATGATGAATGCACATTTGTTTAACCTCCCAAGTACTACAACTATACACCTTAATTGGAACCAAGAGGAAATTCTCCATGTAGTCGTGCATGAAAATTGTCCTGACATCTTTTGCATGGACCAAGTATAGTAAGGGGTAAACTAGCACTAAACTGGATAAACAAGTAACGTATATTGTGCTGTATGTATTGTTTCAAATGTTTTTATATAAAAAGCAAAAAACACCGTAACTCTTTCTATTGTAGGAACATGGAAGTTTAATAGTTTTCTATTGTCTCTTAACAAACCTCAGTGTAAAGGTAATGGGTAGAATTTGTGTAATTTTAAAGAATAGAACTTCTACCTACCTGATTTGTTTTGGGGGGGGATTGTTTACTTAACTTCTCAGAATACTTGAATAGGTTCAACACTGGATAAATCTCGGACTACGAAATAACCACAAAGGTTTGAGACGTTTCATCTATCGTCACTCTGAAAACTTAGTGAAGACTGAAGAGAGAATTGTAGATAATTGGCTTTTAGAAGTTGTATTAAGGTAACATTTTGTTGCTGTAAACTGCATTTTATTTGAATATTGTCACTGAATTTCCCCGTCATTTTGGAACTTGTTCGTGGCAAGTTTAATGCAGTAGTTGCCAAGTTCTGCAGCTTGAATCTTGAAGATGGGAGAACAGTTCTGTGTTTTTAACATCGGCAGTATATCTACTGTGTGCAATTGTTAGTAGTAGTTATCACATAGAGTAAGTTAGTCTATATTTTTAAATGTAGAATTATCGGTTATTAATGTAGCAGGCATAATTCAGTGTTTTTAAATTTTCTTAAATTGATCAAAGTATGAACTTTAGTGGTTTACGGAAAACGATTTGGTGGCTTTCTAAGTGCAGAGTTAACTAATTGTATTCGTGTCGGAATGTGCAAGTTTGTTAACTAAATTTGTATTTAGTTTGTGTACTATAATGGGAGGGTGGGGAGCTAATTTTTTTCTTACGCTGTAAAGTAGGATGACCAGAGTTCTGGAAGTCCGTAAAGGTGTTCACCAGTAACATCCCGAAATATGGGTCCTACGGTTTGGACACGACTTTCACAGTGGAGGTGTACGGTTGCTGTTTCTGATAAGTAGTAACTTGTTTCGTAGTCCACTATTAAGGAAAACGAACTTTAACAGTCTCAGTATTTTTATTCTTGTTTTATATAAGTGAAAAGTCGTTTGTTCTGAGATCCTGTAAGCAGAGCTTTAAAATGTTAGAAGTTGCATATCTCGCCTTATAGGTGAAGCTCTTAGTACAAGACCACATACAAGTTGTATTCCATCTTCAGTGATCATTTACACCTCGATCTTTGACCGATAAGTTTCTACTTGTCATTCAACCAAGTCTTCTCGTGTGGCTCTTATAGTAAGAAGCTGAATAAGGAGTGGAAGTTTTTCATGGTGAACAGTTCGTTGTAATTTAGTGTCCTATTTGAAGTTTGTGTTTGAATATTTATCGTGTATTTTGTGAAATCTTCCAGCATAAGATACTTCTGAACATCTTATACTCGTTACCACGAGCTTGTGTACATGGACGTATCGTATGGATTGTGCACCTATTACAGGGGTGGAGTGTTGGATACTTTGTGTAGTGTTAATAAACATCAGCGTTTCATTTAACGAAATGATTAAAACCTTTTGGAGTTTTTGTATGAATTGTACGTTATTTGATTAAAAGGTTATTTACCCATATTTCTTTTTCATATTTCATTTATATTTCAACTAAACTCTTTAAAATATTAACTTCACGCTAAAGCAGCGAACAACTTACCGGTTTATGTAAACCGGATACAAAACATTCCTAGCTTACACAATTGGCTTTGTATTAAGTAACAAATTCATAGAAACTAAGTTACATATTAAAAAATAAAAGCCTCTATTAACCATTATTTTAGAAGTGAATTACTAAAACTTCTACATTTCAAATACAACTAAGACTATATCTTCTTCGTTTGTTTCAAGAAAACTTTGAAAACATACAAATCTACAAAAACAGATGAACAAAACTGGAGATCTAAACGTCCTGAAGAATCAATCTTGTTAGAGCAGGGTTTGAATTTTAATTTTTCTGAATTTTACGAAAAAACTTATTACCCAATACTACTTACATTTTAGAAATATCTTACATTAAAAGTTACATTTTAAATAAAATTACTACATTTGTACGTATTTTAACCAGTTTCATAAGGTAGTCTTAGAAAATAGTTAATCGTACAACCTATCGTGGTTCAATACAAAGTATTAAACGTACAACGAAATTTTATTTTATTTTACATACCCAGTGAAGTAAGTTTAAAACTCAAGGGCGCCGAAACTTGTAAGAACGTAATTAGTTAACGCTGTAGCAACATTGGAGGAAAACGTCGATTTTTTTTTTTAACGTAATTTTTAACACGACACTGATACATATTCCAGATAATTTTACTCATCGTAAAATGTTCCATGACTGAGTCAACTGCCTAATGCCGACTTCAAAACATGATTTCATTGAAATGCAAACCACCTGAAACTTCGAATGGTCACATATGATGGTATGTTAGTCAAATATCGCATATTCGAAATTTAGATTTTGGTCTGAGGTGTAAATAAATTTTTATTAGAAATAAGTAACTAGTTTGAATTTATGAACAAACAGGATTGTTAAAACTGCACTCTTAGAATTTACGTGAAACGTTACTTAAATGGCAAAATTTGCCGTTATAAACAGTAAATTTGATCCAATGCAGTTTCTTCGAATACATTGAATAAAGTTCAATATTCTGTGTTGCTTGTTACAATAGTGAACATTTTGGGACAAATTATGCCTGAAGATGTCTTGCGGACACAGGAGGAACTCAATTACGTGATAGCATTTTCAATCAACATTACAGAAATGTCTTTATATGTTAGTGTGGTATAAATTTAGTGATAAACAGCTAAAAAATTTTCAGTGATTCTAAAGGTAAGGAATTGCAAACGTTTGGAAGTGCTTGATTAAGGATTTTAATGAATGTTGCTGAGATCAATCGAAAGGAGTTTTGCTTTTAAACTATATGCATATGTTAATATGTAGGAAATTTATGTGGAATACGTTATCTGCGCAGTGTATTCACTAGATATTAATATTCCACTACGTTGAACATTAATTTTAATCGAGAAGTTCATTCGTAGATTTTCATAAATACACTTAATTCGTTGATTGAATAATTAGTGAGAAACAGAAATACAATTTTAGTGATACACTTGTAGAATATTTACTGTCAGATAACCTGTCTATAAGGTAAGGTATAATGAATTCATGAAAATGTTGACACTTTCCAACGATTTATTTTAAGGGACAGTTGTAATAAGAATAAGAGACATCGTCCGAGTCTAGAGTTTAAATAATTATGATGATTAAAGGTGAAATGTTTTGGATTATTCATTTGTACGAAATTTTATATTGATAATGAGATAAATATTACTTTGAAATAAGTTTGATTAACTACACGCACTAATAAGATAAGCACTTTTGGATAAGTGAAAGTGATGCACGTAATGTGTGATGGATTGAGTAAGAAAAATAAATAACGCAATGAGTTAATTGTCCATAATCTTTATACCATTCAGAAGAAAATGTACTCTTCTTGAGATGATTTAGCAATATGTAATAATATCAACTTGCAACATCTATACAGTGAATGTGCTATCAGTAATGGTAGAAAGTGGCATTAAGTTAACACATTTACAGTGCTAAGATTTCGCTATACGTAGGGATGACCAAGCTATCATTAAGGTGAAATATTTATTGTGGTATAGTTTCTAAACTTTGCTGAGGCAAAAAGAAGGTACAATACTGATTTTGCAATGGGTTTATTATTTTTATTTGCATGATAGAATTGGAGTACAATTTACAAAGCCTTCGAAGTAAATTTTAGTAATAATCAAGTGAAGCATTTGCTTTTGGAAAGCGTTGAGGTAGTACATTTAGGTTGCGATAAGTGTATCATGAGTACGTGCACAATGATGAATAATGGTAACTGTGATATGAGCTCATCATCAGTGATCTGACGATGATAACCATAGAATGAAATACTTGAACTCGCTAAAAGTAATCGTATGCTGGTGAGAGGAAATAAGTGCTGTACGATGTGTTTAATAAATATAATCCTGAAGTAAAATAAATTTTTCGAATGCAAATAAAGCTGAAATCATAATAATTGGATAAAGCATTTGGTGTGTGATCTATTCACTAAATGGAATCATGACGATAATAGTGTTTTTTGTGCAATGACTTCTACATAAATGAACTTTTAATGATTAAATTTAGTTTAAAGTATTAAGTGTGTGATACATTTATCGTAAGGAATTTTAATATAACAATAAATTAAAGGAACTATTTACTGTGCAAGAAGTTTATTGTAAGTAATCGTAAAACAATAACCGTAAGGTTGACTTTGGAAAGATTTATCTGTAAGGAAATTGTATGAATAAGAAGAAACATTTTCTGTCTGACGAGTTGAAATAATTAAAATGCTTAAAGTAGGCGAAATATTTGTTCTTCCATACTTTTTGTACGAAATTTTATATTGATAAGAATGAGATAAAGTATTTCTTATAAGTTAATTTCTTTTTTTATAATAAGGTGATATACTTACTGCGTGATGGATGATGTATAAGAGAACTAACATTTCAGTGAAACATTTTACAAGTAAAAGTATGAAATGTGAAATAAGCTCTCTATAAACAATGGAATAATGATTACATTTCAAGAAGAGGTTTACTTCATCTTGCGATGGGTTCTGTGATTTATTCGGATGTTGAATTATAATGAAAAGTAAGCATTTATTTTGCAGTGATTTCACTGTATGTGTACACATACAACTTTGAAGTAAGGATGAATACTTTAGTTGAAATGATTTTCTATAAGTAAATGTATAATTATAAAATCAACTTGAAATATTGGGTATCCTGTGATTAATATTAGTAACGATACAAAGCGGCGTTATGTTAATATATTTACAGTGCTATGAATATATACGTAAGCTTTCTAAGCTATCAGTAAGGTGAAATATTCGTAATAAGTAATAATAATCAAAACAGTATTATAAAGTATTTGATGTGGGATCATTTGATTAAATTTAATTACAATTATGTAAATAAGAAAAATGAATTTGCTGTGTTTACTGTTAGTTTGCTTAAAATGATAAGAATAAAAAAGGACATGTCAGTGGAATTGTTTTAATTGTAAATAATATAATAGTTAAACTGAGGTTAAATGCCAGAACGTATTCCATACAAGAAATGTGATAACTACAATGTGTTGAAAATTTAGTGGGTGATAAGTTGAATGTAGTGAAATTGACATGAAACAACGTAGTACAGCCTTAACTGTGCAGTGACTTCACTTTAAATATTTTGATTAAAAAAGTAATAAGAAAAAGCGTTAGCAGTTATGTAGTGCAACCTGTCAGTGGAATTGTTTTAATTGTAAATAATATAATAGTTAAAGTGTAGTTCAACGCCACAATATATTCCATACAAGAAATTTGATAACAACAGTGAATTGAAAATTTAGTGCGTTCAATGTAAGTGAAATTGACATGTGACGACGTAGTACGGCGTTAACTGTGCAGTGACTTCTCTTTAAATATTGTAACGAAGAAAACAATGATAAAAAGTGTTAGTAATTATGTGGTGTAACCTAATGAACTCTATGTTTTTGTGGCGAGATATTTTTCTAGTGTTGTGGTATGAGAACGAAAGTATTCATATCTGACCGAAGAGTTCTGTGTAAAAGATATCGAATTTTAGAAATGGAGTACTTGACTCATGTAGGGAAGCTCATTAGGCAAACCAAACAAAGACAATTAAAGAAGTAGGTGTTGTTAAACTGGGTGTAATGGGAAACATATCTTATTGCGAATTTCTTAATTCTTGATTTATTAACGATCGAGGTAAATAATTTAATATAAAATGTATTTCCCATAAATATTACACAATAAGGTAGAAAATAAGTTCTGTATAAGTGTTTCATAATAAACGTAAAAGTACCAGTAAGCGATGAGTTCAATGTGCATTAAATTATAAGGATAAGAACAAGGTAAAATATTTACTGTAGTATATGATTTCACAAAACGTTGTTTCATGAAAAGAGTACAAATAAAAGAAAACATTTATTTTGCGATGACTTCCTATAAATCATCTTGTAATAGTAAATTGAGATAACTTTTAAGTGAACTCACTACATTATTTATTAAGCTAACAAAAAGGGGTAAAACAATGTATTAAGTGTAAGTGATTGCAATATAGGAAGTTTGAAGTACAATTTTTACTATCTAATTATTTGGATATAAGTACGATTTTAATATTAGTCATGTTAATTGTTGCGCAAATACTTCAAGTAATTTCAAAATTGTAGGAATTAGGAAAAGCATTTAATGTTGTAAGAGTGTGTAAAAATAGTAAAACAAAATTATGCAATGAGTTCAGTATATGAACTTTTAATGACAACAGTAAGATCAAATATTTGGCGTGAGATCAGTTCAGTGTAAATATGTTATTATGATGGCAGTAATGTGAAAAATTTATTATGTTACAAGTTCATTAATGGTAGACGTACAATGGTGTTATAAAGTAAAATGTTTGCTGTGTAAAGTGTGTGAAATCCATTAATTAAGAAATGATAATGAGAAAGCAAGATTAAACATTTACTGTGTGACGAACTTGCGATACACAAATTATAACAATAACGTTGAAGTAGAGAATTAACAGCGTTTTAAGTATTGTAAGTAAGTGGATAACGGTAATCTTAAGGTTTAATTTCAAATGATTTATTTTAAGGATAATTGTAGTTAGAATGAGAAAAAAACATTTTCAGTGTGGCGAGTTGAAATAATTATATAAGGTGAAATATTTGTTGTTGGATTAGTCATTTATACGAAATTTTATACTGACAATAATGAGGTAAAAATATTACTTTGCAATAAGTTGGTAATATAACTGAACACACCAAGATAGCAATAAGACAAAACACGTTTTGATAAGTTCACTGTAAGTAGTTTTTAATAAAGATAAAGTGATATGCTTGATAATGAGTATAGGAGAAAGAGAAATAACATTTGAGTGAAACATTTAATTGGCAAAATATTTACTGTGATAATAGATTGTAAGTAAAGTTATAATGATAACATGTAATCTCTCTTTGTAAGCAAAGGTGTAATTATAACACGTAGGAAAAGGTTATACTGCAGTGTGTCGTGAGTTTATCACAGTTAAATGTTGAATAACAAAAAGGAAAACATTTATTTTGGCATGTGTTCACTATACATGTACCATCAGGATAAATATTTACTTTGAAATGATTTCACTATGTATAAATAGACAGTAATACAACGTGCAAGTTAAATACAAAGTTAAAGCACATTTCGATACGTTTGTTGTATACAAGTAATCTTCTAATTATAAAGTTATGGCTGGTGAAATGTTAAATCTGTTGTTGGTTACTAGACGATGAGCTTATTATGTGTTAAATTATAAGCAAAAGTGTAAGGTAAAATGTGTTGTACTGTGACCTCACTAATAGTTGTCTAATAATAGTAGAAATAAAAGGAACATTTATTCTGCGATTATTTCCCTATTAATCATCTTATAATAGAAAATTAAGAGAACTAAAGTGTACTCGCTTCACTACTTGTAAATTTATATATAGAGGTTAAACAATGCATGTAGTATAAATGATTGTACATTAGAAAGTTTAAAGCAAAATGTTTACAATAAGGATTAATTCTTACGTGGAAATCATTTCCTATATGTAAAACATGATGATAAAATCAACTTGAAACATTTAATATGCTGTGATTAATATCAGTAATTGTTCAAAGCGCTGTTTTGTTAATATATTTACAGTGCGATGAATTTTTATACGTAAGTTTTCTAAGCTGTCAGTAAGGTGAAATATTAACAAGGTCACGAGTTTAATTTATGTCGCCGTGAAATGAGAAAGAAAACAATTTTAAATATTGACTTTAACATGGATTTATAACAGTAATGATGGGAGTACAAATTAGAATGACTTTACTTGAAGTAAATTTATAATAATAACGAAGTGAAACATTTGCTTTTGAAAAATTGCAGAATAACTAACATCTAATTGTTAGCAGTAAGAGAACAAATATTTTGCTGTGATGAGTAGAATAGGTAATTTAACAAGGATAAGAATAAATCCATATATCTGCGCTGCGATGATATATGTATAAGAAAAATTAGTGTTGAGTTTGCTTTTGTTTTTCAAATTACGCTCGAATCTACACGAGAGCTATCTGCGCTGGTGTTAAGAATAAGCTAAAGAATTTGCTGGGATATGAGCTGACAACAATTCCACGTTAAGAGTCAGGTAAAGAGTATTCGTTATATGTAATTTTCTATTTCTAAAATTATGGCTGGTGAAATGGTTACAGTTGGTTTATTATTAGCTTATAAGTATTGATGAAAATGTGAAAAGAAAGATGCAGTTCTATGGTGCTTGTCTGGTAACAGGTGAATAAGGTTAAAATAAAGCATTGATTTACAAGAAGTTCTGTATTAAGAAAATTGTCATGGAAACACGTTGCAACCATTCGCATTAAGAAATAATAATCAAAACAGTATTATAAAGCATTTTAATGTGGGATCATTTGATTAAATTTAATTACAATTATGTTAATAAGGAAAATGCCTTTCCTGTGTTTACTGTAAGTTTGCTTAAAATGATAATAAAACAGGACATGTCAGTGGAATTGTTTTAATTGTAAATAATATAATAGTTAAAGTGTAGTTCAACGCCACAATATATTCCGTACAAGAAATTTGATAACAACAGTGAATTGAAAATTTAGTGCGTTCAATGTAAGTGAAATTGACATGTAACGACGTAGTACGGCGTTAACTGTGCAGTGACTTCTCTTTAAATATTGTAACGAAGAAAACAATGATAAAAGTGTTAGTAATTATGTGGTGTAACCTAATGAACTCTGTGTTTTGTGGCGAGATATTTTTCTAGTGTTGTGGTATGAGAAGGAAAGTATTCATATCTGACCGAAGAGTTCTGTGTAAAAGATATCGAATTTTAGAAATGGAGTACTTGACTCATGTAGGGAAGCTCATTAGGCAAACCAAACAAAGACAAGTAAAGAAGTAGGTGTTGTTAAACTGGGTGTAATGGGAAACATATCTTATTGCGAATTTCTTAATTCTTGATTTATTAACGATCGAGGTAAATAATTTAATATAAAATGTATTTCCCATAAATATTACACAATAAGGTAGAAAATAAGTTCTGTATAAGTGTTTCATAATAAACGTAAAAGTACCAGTAAGCGATGAGTTCAATGTGCATTAAATTATAAGGATAAGAACAAGGTAAAATATTTACTGTAGTATGATTTCACAAAACGTTGTTTGATGAAAAGAGTACAAATAAAAGAAAACATTTATTTTGCGATGACTTCCTATAAATCATCTTGTAATAGTAAATTGAGATAACTTTTAAGTGAACTCACTACATTATTTATTAAGCTAACAAAAAGGGGTAAAACAATGTATTAAGTGTAAGTGATTGCAATATAGGAAGTTTGAAGTACAATTTTTACTATCTAATTATTTGGATATAAGTACGATTTTAATATTAGTCATGTTAATTGTTGCGCAAATACTTCAAGTAATTTCAAAATTGTAGGAATTAGGAAAAGCATTTAATGTTGTAAGAGTGTGTAAAAATAGTAAATCAAAATTGTGCAATGAGTTCAGTACATGAACTTTTAATGACAACAGTAAGATCAAATATTTGGCGTGAGATCAGTTCAGTGTAAATACATTATTATGATGGCAGTAATGTGAAAAATTTATTATGTTACAAGTTCATTAATGGTAGACGTACAATGGTGTTATAAAGTAAAATGTTTGCTGTGTAAAGTGTATGAAATCCATTTATTAAGAAATGATAACGAGAAAGCAAGATTAAACATTTACTGTGTGACGAACTTGCGATACATAAATTATAACAATAACGTTGAAGTAGAGAATTAACAGTGTTTTAAGTATTGTAAGTAAGTGGATAACGGTAATCCTAAGGTTTAATTTCAAATGATTTATTTTAAGGATAATTGTAGTTAGAATGAGAAAAACATTTTCAGTGTGGCGAGTTGAAATAATTATATAAGGTGAAATATTTGTTGTTGGATTAGTCATTTATACGAAATTTTATACTGACAATAATGAGGTAAAAATATTACTTTGCAATAAGTTGGTAATATAAATGAACACACCAAGATAGCAATAAGACAAAACACGTTTTAATAAGTTCACTGTAAGTAGTTTTAATAACGATAAAGTGATATGCTTGATAATGAGTATAGGAGAAAGAGAAATAACATTTGAGTGAAACATTTAATTGGCAAAATATTTACTGTGATAAAAGATTGTAAGTAAAGTTATAATGATAACATGTAATCTCTCTTTGTAAGCAAAGGTGTAATTATAACACGTAGGAAAAGGTTATACTGCAGTGTGTCATGAGTTTATCACAGTTAAATGTTGAATAACAAAAAGGAAAACATTTATTTTGGCATGTGTTCACTATACA
Organism: Tachypleus tridentatus; assembly: GCF_004210375.1. Lineage (NCBI taxonomy): Eukaryota > Metazoa > Arthropoda > Merostomata > Xiphosura > Limulidae > Tachypleus > Tachypleus tridentatus. Next base: position 146,248,175 of record NC_134830.1, read on the forward strand.
TAATTTCAACACAGTACCATCAGGATAAATATTTACTTTGAAATGATTTCACTATGTATAAATAGATAGTAATACAACGTGCAAGTTAAATACAAAGTTAAAGCACATTTCGATACGTTTGTTACAAGTAATCTTCTAATTATAAAGTTATGGCTGGTGAAATGTTAAATCTGTTGTTGGTTACTAGACGATGAGCTTATTATGTGTTAAATTATAAGCAAAAGTGTAAGGTAAAATGTGTTGTACTGTGACCTCACTAATAGTTGTCTAATAATAGTAGAAATAAAAGGAACATTTATTCTGCGATTATTTCCCTATTAATCATCTTATAATAGAAAATTAAGAGAACTAAAGTGTACTCGCTTCACTATTTGTAAATTTATATATAGAGGTTAAACAATGCATGTAGTATAAATGATTGTACATTAGAAAGTTTAAAGCAAAATGTTTACAATAAGGATTAATTCTTACGTGGAAATCATTTCCTATATGTAAAACATGATGATAAAATCAACTTGAAACATTTAATATGCTGTGATTAATATGAGTAATTGTTCAAAGCGCTGTTTTGTTAATATATTTACAGTGCGATGAATTTTTATACGTAAGTTTTCTAAGCTGTCAGTAAGGTGAAATATTAACAAGGTCACGAGTTTAATTTAAGTCGCCGTGAAATAAGAAAGAAAAAAATTTAAAATATTGACTTTAACATGGATTTATAACAGTAATGATGGGAGTACAAATTAGAATGACTTTACTTGAAGTAAATTTATAATAATAACGAAGTGAAACATTTGCTTTTGAAAATTGCAGAATAACTAACATCTAATTGTTAGCAGTAAGAGAACAAATATTTTGCTGTGATGAGTAGAATAGGTAATTTAACAAGGATAAGAATAAATCCATATATCTGCGCTGCGATGATATATGTATAAGAAAAATTAGTGTTGAGTTTGTTTTGTTTTTCAAATTACGCTCGAATCTACACGAGAGCTATCTGCGCTGGTGTTAAGAATAAGCTAAAGAATTTGCTGGGATATGAGCTGACAACAATTCCACGTTAAGAGTCAGGTAAAGAGTATTCGTTATATGTAATTTTCTATTTCTAAAATTATGGCTGGTGAAATGGTTACAGTTGGTTTATTATTAGCTTATAAGTATTGATGAAAATGTGAAAAGAAAGATGCAGTTCTATGGTGCTTGTCTGGTAACAGGTGAATAAGGTTAAAATAAAGCATTGATTTACAAGAAGTTCTGTATTAAGAAAATTGTCATGGAAACACGTTGCAACCATTCGCATTAAGAAATAATAATCAAAACAGTATTATAAAGCATTTTAATGTGGGATCATTTGATTAAATTTAATTACAATTCTGTTAATAAGGAAAATGACTTTCCTGTGTTTACTGTAAGTTTGCTTAAAATGATAATAAAAACAGGACATGTCAGTGGAATTGTTTTAATTGTAAATAATATAATAGTTAAAGTGTAGTTCAACGCCACAATATATTCCGTACAAGAAATTTGATAACAACAGTGAATTGAAAATTTAGTGCGTTCAATGTAAGTGAAATTGACATGTAACGACGTAGTCCGGCGTTAACTGTGCAGTGACTTCTCTTTAAATATTGTAACGAAGAAAACAATGATAAAAAGTGTTAGTAATTATGTGGTGTAACCTAATGAACTCTATGTTTTTGTGGCGAGATATTTTTCTAGTGTTGTGGTATGAGAAGGAAAGTATTCATATCTGACCGAAGAGTTCTGTGTAAAAGATATCGAATTTTAGAAATGGAGTACTTGACTCATGTAGGGAAGCAAACCAAACAAAGACAAGTAAAGAAGTAGGTGTTGTTAAACTGGGTGTAATGGGAAACATATCTTATTGCGAATTTCTTAATTTTGATTTATTAACGATCGAGGTAAATAATTTAATATAAAATGTATTTCCCATAAATATTACACAATAAGGTAGAAAATAAGTTCTGTATAAGTGTTTCATAATAAACGTAAAAGTACCAGTAAGCGATGAGTTCAATGTGCATTAAATTATAAGGATAAGAACAAGGTAAAATATTTACTGTAGTATGATTTCACAAAACGTTGTTTGATGAAAAGAGTACAGATAAAAGAAAACATTTATTTTGCGATGACTTCCTATAAATCATCTTGTAATAGTAAATTGAGATAACTTTTAAGTGAACTCACTACATTATTTATTAAGCTAACAAAAGGGGTAAAACAATGTATTAAGTGTAAGTGATTGCAATATAGGAAGTTTGAAGTACAATTTTTACTATCTAATTATTTGGATATAAGTACGATTTTAATATTAGTCATGTTAATTGTTGCGCAAATACTTCAAGTAATTTCAAAATTGTAGGAATTAGGAAAAGCATTTAATGTTGTAAGAGTGTGTAAAAATAGTAAAACAAAATTGTGCAATGAGTTCAGTACATGAACTTTAATGACAACAGTAAGATCAAATATTTGGCGTGAGATCAGTTCAGTGTAAATACATTATTATGATGGCAGTAATGTGAAAAATTTATTATGTTACAAGTTCATTAATGGTAGACGTACAATGGTGTTATAAAGTAAAATGTTTGCTGTGTAAAGTGTATGAAATCCATTTATTAAGAAATGATAACGAGAAAGCAAGATTAAACATTTACTGTGTGACGAACTTGCGATACATAAATTATAACAATAACGTTGAAGTAGAGAATTAACAGTGTTTTAAGTATTGTAAGTAAGTGGATAACGGTAATCCTAAGGTTTAATTTCAAATGATTTATTTTAAGGATAATTGTAGTTAGAATGAGAAAAACATTTTCAGTGTGGCGAGTTGAAATAATTATATAAGGTGAAATATTTGTTGTTGGATTAGTCATTTATACGAAATTTTATACTGACAATAATGAGGTAAAAATATTACTTTGCAATAAGTTGGTAATATAACTGAACACACCAAGATAGCAATAAGACAAAACACGTTTTGATAAGTTCACTGTAAGTAGTTTTAATAACGATAAAGTGATATGCTTGATAATGAGTATAGGAGAAAGAGAAATAACATTTGAGTGAAACATTTAATTGGCAAAATATTTACTGTGATAAAAGATTGTAAGTAAAGTTATAATGATAACATGTAATCTCTCTTTGTAAGCAAAGGTGTAATTATAACACGTAGGAAAAGGTTATACTGCAGTGTGTCATGAGTTTATCACAGTTAAATGTTGAATAACAAAAAGGAAAACATTTATTTTGGCATGTGTTCACTATACATAATTTCAACACAGTACCATCAGGATAAATATTTACTTTGAAATGATTTCACTATGTATAAATAGATAGTAATACAACGTGCAAGTTAAATACAAAGTTAAAGCACATTTCGATACGTTTGTTACAAGTAATCTTCTAATTATAAAGTTATGGCTGGTGAAATGTTAAATCTGTTGTTGGTTACTAGACGATGAGCTTATTATGTGTTAAATTATAAGCAAAAGTGTAAGGTAAAATGTGTTGTACTGTGACCTCACTAATAGTTGTCTAATAATAGTAGAAATAAAAGGAACATTTATTCTGCGATTATTTCCCTATTAATCATCTTATAATAGAAAATTAAGAGAACTAAAGTGTACTCGCTTCACTATTTGTAAATTTATATATAGAGGTTAAACAATGCATGTAGTATAAATGATTGTACATTAGAAAGTTTAAAGCAAAATGTTTACAATAAGGATTAATTCTTACGTGGAAATCATTTCCCTATATGTAAAACATGATGATAAAATCAACTTGAAACATTTAATATGCTGTGATTAATATGAGTAATTGTTCAAAGCGCTGTTTTGTTAATATATTTACAGTGCGATGAATTTTTATACGTAAGTTTTCTAAGCTGTCAGTAAGGTGAAATATTAACAAGGTCACGAGTTTAATTTAAGTCGCCGTGAAATAAGAAAAGAAAAAATTTAAAATATTGACTTTAACATGGATTTATAACAGTAATGATGGGAGTACAAATTAGAATGACTTTACTTGAAGTAAATTTATAATAATAACGAAGTGAAACATTTGCTTTTGGAAAATTGCAGAATAACTAACATCTAATTGTTAGCAGTAAGAGAACAAATATTTTGCTGTGATGAGTAGAATAGGTAATTTAACAAGGATAAGAATAAATCCATATATCTGCGCTGCGATGATATATGTATAAGAAAAATTAGTGTTGAGTTTGTTTTGTTTTTCAAATTACGCTCGAATCTACACGAGAGCTATCTGCGCTGGTGTTAAGAATAAGCTAAAGAATTTGCTGGGATATGAGCTGACAACAATTCCACGTTAAGAGTCAGGTAAAGAGTATTCGTTATATGTAATTTTCTATTTCTAAAATTATGGCTGGTGAAATGGTTACAGTTGGTTTATTATTAGCTTATAAGTATTGATGAAAATGTGAAAAGAAAGATGCAGTTCTATGGTGCTTGTCTGGTAACAGGTGAATAAGGTTAAAATAAAGCATTGATTTACAAGAAGTTCTGTATTAAGAAAATTGTCATGGAAACACGTTGCAACCATTCGCATTAAGAAATAATAATCAAAACAGTATTATAAAGCATTTTAATGTGGGATCATTTGATTAAATTTAATTACAATTCTGTTAATAAGGAAAATGACTTTCCTGTGTTTACTGTTAAGTTTGCTTAAAATGATAATAAAAACAGGACATGTCAGTGGAATTGTTTTAATTGTAAATAATATAATAGTTAAAGTGTAGTTCAACGCCACAATATATTCCGTACAAGAAATTTGATAACAACAGTTAATTGAAAATTTAGTGCGTTCAATGTAAGTGAAATTGACATGTAACGACGTAGTCCGGAGTTAACTGTGCAGTGACTTCTCTTTAAATATTGTAACGAAGAAAACAATGATAAAAAAGTGTTAGTAATTATGTGGTGTAACCTAATGAACTCTGTGTTTTGTGGCGAGATATTTTTCTAGTGTTGTGGTATGAGAAGGAAAGTATTCATATCTGACCGAAGAGTTCTGTGTAAAAGATATCGAATTTTAGAAATGGAGTACTTGACTCATGTAGGGAAGCTCATTCAAGTAAAGAAGTAGGTGTTGTTAAACTGGGTGTAATGGGAAACATATCTTGTTGCGAATTTCTTAATTTTTGATATATTAACGATCGAGGTAAATAATTTAATATAAAATGTATTTCCCATAAATATTACACAATAAGGTAGAAAATAAGTTCTGTATAAGTGTTTCATAATAAACGTAAAAGTACCAGTAAGCGATGAGTTCAATGTGCATTAAATTATAAGGATAAGAACAAGGTAAAATATTTACTGTAGTATGATTTCACAAAACGTTGTTTGATGAAAAGAGTACAGATAAAAGAAAACATTTATTTTGCGATGACTTCCTATAAATCATCTTGTAATAGTAAATTGAGATAACTTTTAAGTGAACTCACTACATTATTTATTAAGCTAACAAAAAGGGGTAAAACAATGTATTAAGTGTAAGTGATTGCAATATAGGAAGTTTGAAGTACAATTTTTACTATCTAATTATTTGGATATAAGTACGATTTTAATATTAGTCATGTTAATTGTTGCGCAAATACTTCAAGTAATTTCAAAATTGTAGGAATTAGGAAAAGCATTTAATGTTGTAAGAGTGTGTAAAAATAGTAAAACAAAATTGTGCAATGAGTTCAGTACATGAACTTTTAATGACAACAGTAAGATCAAATATTTGGCGTGAGATCAGTTCAGTGTAAATACATTATTATGATGGCAGTAATGTGAAAAATTTATTATGTTACAAGTTCATTAATGGTAGACGTACAATGGTGTTATAAAGTAAAATGTTTGCTGTGTAAAGTGTATGAAATCCATTTATTAAGAAATGATAACGAGAAAGCAAGATTAAACATTTACTGTGTGACGAACTTGCGATACATAAATTATAACAATAACGTTGAAGTAGAGAATTAACAGTGTTTTAAGTATTGTAAGTAAGTGGATAACGGTAATCCTAAGGTTTAATTTCAAATGATTTATTTTAAGGATAATTGTAGTTAGAATGAGAAAAACATTTTCAGTGTGGCGAGTTGAAATAATTATATAAGGTGAAATATTTGTTGTTGGATTAGTCATTTATACGAAATTTTATACTGACAATAATGAGGTAAAAATATTACTTTGCAATAAGTTGGTAATATAACTGAACACACCAAGATAGCAATAAGACAAAACACGTTTTGATAAGTTCACTGTAAGTAGTTTTAATAACGATAAAGTGATATGCTTGATAATGAGTATAGGAGAAAGAGAAATAACATTTGAGTGAAACATTTAATTGGCAAAATATTTACTGTGATAAAAGATTGTAAGTAAAGTTATAATGATAACATGTAATCTCTCTTTGTAAGCAAAGGTGTAATTATAACACGTAGGAAAAGGTTATACTGCAGTGTGTCATGAGTTTATCACAGTTAAATGTTGAATAACAAAAAGGAAAACATTTATTTTGGCATGTGTTCACTATACATAATTTCAACACAGTACCATCAGGATAAATATTTACTTTGAAATGATTTCACTATGTATAAATAGATAGTAATACAACGTGCAAGTTAAATACAAAGTTAAAGCACATTTCGATACGTTTGTTACAAGTAATCTTCTAATTATAAAGTTATGGCTGGTGAAATGTTAAATCTGTTGTTGGTTACTAGACGATGAGCTTATTATGTGTTAAATTATAAGCAAAAGTGTAAGGTAAAATGTGTTGTACTGTGACCTCACTAATAGTTGTCTAATAATAGTAGAAATAAAAGGAACATTTATTCTGCGATTATTTCCCTATTAATCATCTTATAATAGAAAATTAAGAGAACTAAAGTGTACTCGCTTCACTATTTGTAAATTTATATATAGAGGTTAAACAATGCATGTAGTATAAATGATTGTACATTAGAAAGTTTAAAGCAAAATGTTTACAATAAGGATTAATTCTTACGTGGAAATCATTTCCCTATATGTAAAACATGATGATAAAATCAACTTGAAACATTTAATATGCTGTGATTAATATGAGTAATTGTTCAAAGCGCTGTTTTGTTAATATATTTACAGTGCGATGAATTTTATACGTAAGTTTTCTAAGCTGTCAGTAAGGTGAAATATTAACAAGGTCACGAGTTTAATTTAAGTCGCCGTGAAATAAGAAAGAAAAAAATTTAAAATATTGACTTTAACATGGATTTATAACAGTAATGATGGGAGTACAAATTAGAATGACTTTACTTGAAGTAAATTTATAATAATAACGAAGTGAAACATTTGCTTTTGGAAAATTGCAGAATAACTAACATCTAATTGTTAGCAGTAAGAGAACAAATATTTTGCTGTGATGAGTAGAATAGGTAATTTAACAAGGATAAGAATAAATCCATATATCTGCGCTGCGATGATATATGTATAAGAAAAATTAGTGTTGAGTTTGTTTTGTTTTTCAAATTACGCTCGAATCTACACGAGAGCTATCTGCGCTGGTGTTAAGAATAAGCTAAAGAATTTGCTGGGATATGAGCTGACAACAATTCCACGTTAAGAGTCAGGTAAAGAGTATTCGTTATATGTAATTTTCTATTTCTAAAATTATGGCTGGTGAAATGGTTACAGTTGGTTTATTATTAGCTTATAAGTATTGATGAAAATGTGAAAAGAAAGATGCAGTTCTATGGTGCTTGTCTGGTAACAGGTGAATAAGGTTAAAATAAAGCATTGATTTACAAGAAGTTCTGTATTAGGAAAATTGTCATGGAAACACGTTGCAACCATTCGCATTAAGAAATAATAATCAAAACAGTATTATAAAGCATTTTAATGTGGGATCATTTGATTAAATTTAATTACAATTCTGTTAATAAGGAAAATGACTTTCCTGTGTTTACTGTAAGTTTGCTTAAAATGATAATAAAAACAGGACATGTCAGTGGAATTGTTTTAATTGTAAATAATATAATAGTTAAAGTGTAGTTCAACGCCACAATATATTCCGTACAAGAAATTTGATAACAACAGTGAATTGAAAATTTAGTGCGTTCAATGTAAGTGAAATTGACATGTAACGACGTAGTACGGCGTTAACTGTGCAGTGACTTCTCTTTAAATATTGTAACGAAGAAAACAATGATAAAAAAGTGTTAGTAATTATGTGGTGTAACCTAATGAACTCTATGTTTTGTGGCGAGATATTTTTCTAGTGTTGTGGTATGAGAAGGAAAGTATTCATATCTGACCGAAGAGTTCTGTGTAAAAGATATCGAATTTTAGAAATGGAGTACTTGACTCATGTAGGGAAGCTCATTAGGCAAACCAAACAAAGGGAAGTAAAGAAGTAGGTGTTGTTAAACTGGGTGTAATGGGAAACATATCTTATTGCGAATTTCTTAATTTTGATTTATTAACGATCGAGGTAAATAATTTAATATAAAATGTATTTCCCATAAATATTACACAATAAGGTAGAAAATAAGTTCTGTATAAGTGTTTCATAATAAACGTAAAAGTACCAGTAAGCGATGAGTTCAATGTGCATTAAATTATAAGGATAAGAACAAGGTAAAATATTTACTGTAGTATGATTTCACAAAACGTTGTTTGATGAAAAGAGTACAGATAAAAGAAAACATTTATTTTGCGATGACTTCCTATAAATCATCTTGTAATAGTAAATTGAGATAACTTTTAAGTGAACTCACTACATTATTTATTAAGCTAACAAAAAGGGGTAAAACAATGTATTAAGTGTAAGTGATTGCAATATAGGAAGTTTGAAGTACAATTTTTACTATCTAATTATTTGGATATAAGTACGATTTTAATATTAGTCATGTTAATTGTTGCGCAAATACTTCAAGTAATTTCAAAATTGTAGGAATTAGGAAAAGCATTTAATGTTGTAAGAGTGTGTAAAAATAGTAAAACAAAATTGTGCAATGAGTTCAGTACATGAACTTTTAATGACAACAGTAAGATCAAATATTTGGCGTGAGATCAGTTCAGTGTAAATACATTATTATGATGGCAGTAATGTGAAAAATTTATTATGTTACAAGTTCATTAATGGTAGACGTACAATGGTGTTATAAAGTAAAATGTTTGCTGTGTAAAGTGTATGAAATCCATTTATTAAGAAATGATAACGAGAAAGCAAGATTAAACATTTACTGTGTGACGAACTTGCGATACATAAATTATAACAATAACGTTGAAGTAGAGAATTAACAGTGTTTTAAGTATTGTAAGTAAGTGGATAACGGTAATCCTAAGGTTTAATTTCAAATGATTTATTTTAAGGATAATTGTAGTTAGAATGAGAAAAACATTTTCAGTGTGGCGAGTTGAAATAATTATATAAGGTGAAATATTTGTTGTTGGATTAGTCATTTATACGAAATTTTATACTGACAATAATGAGGTAAAAATATTACTTTGCAATAAGTTGGTAATATAACTGAACACACCAAGATAGCAATAAGACAAAACACGTTTTGATAAGTTCACTGTAAGTAGTTTTTAATAACGATAAAGTGATATGCTTGATAATGAGTATAGGAGAAAGAGAAATAACATTTGAGTGAAACATTTAATTGGCAAAATATTTACTGTGATAAAAGATTGTAAGTAAAGTTATAATGATAACATGTAATCTCTCTTTGTAAGCAAAGGTGTAATTATAACACGTAGGAAAAGGTTATACTGCAGTGTGTCATGAGTTTATCACAGTTAAATGTTGAATAACAAAAAAGGAAAACATTTATTTTGGCATGTGTTCACTATACATAATTTCAACACAGTACCATCAGGATAAATATTTACTTTGAAATGATTTCACTATGTATAAATAGATAGTAATACAACGTGCAAGTTAAATACAAAGTTAAAGAAGCACATTTAGATACGTTTGTTACAAGTAATCTTCTAATTATAAAGTTATGGCTGGTGAAATGTTAAATCTGTTGTTGGTTACTAGACGATGAGCTTATTATGTGTTAAATTATAAGCAAAAGTGTAAGGTAAAATGTGTTGTACTGTGACCTCACTAATAGTTGTCTAATAATAGTAGAAATAAAAGGAACATTTATTCTGCGATTATTTCCCTATTAATCATCTTATAATAGAAAATTAAGAGAACTAAAGTGTACTCGCTTCACTATTTGTAAATTTATATATAGAGGTTAAACAATGCATGTAGTATAAATGATTGTACATTAGAAAGTTTAAAGCAAAATGTTTACAATAAGGATTAATTCTTACGTGGAAATCATTTCCCTATATGTAAAACATGATGATAAAATCAACTTGAAACATTTAATATGCTGTGATTAATATGAGTAATTGTTCAAAGCGCTGTTTTGTTAATATATTTACAGTGCGATGAATTTTATACGTAAGTTTCCTAAGCTGTCAGTAAGGTGAAATATTAACAAGGTCACGAGTTTAATTTAAGTCGCCGTGAAATAAGAAAGAAAAAAATTTAAAATATTGACTTTAACATGGATTTATAACAGTAATGATGGGAGTACAAATTAGAATGACTTTACTTGAAGTAAATTTATAATAATAACGAAGTGAAACATTTGCTTTTGGAAAATTGCAGAATAACTAACATCTAATTGTTAGCAGTAAGAGAACAAATATTTTGCTGTGATGAGTAGAATAGGTAATTTAACAAGGATAAGAATAAATCCATATATCTGCGCTGCGATGATATATGTATAAGAAAAATTAGTGTTGAGTTTGTTTTGTTTTTCAAATTACGCTCGAATCTACACGAGAGCTATCTGCGCTGGTGTTAAGAATAAGCTAAAGAATTTGCTGGGATATGAGCTGACAACAATTCCACGTTAAGAGTCAGGTAAAGAGTATTCGTTATATGTAATTTTCTATTTCTAAAATTATGGCTGGTGAAATGGTTACAGTTGGTTTATTATTAGCTTATAAGTATTGATGAAAATGTGAAAAGAAAGATGCAGTTCTATGGTGCTTGTCTGGTAACAGGTGAATAAGGTTAAAATAAAGCATTGATTTACAAGAAGTTCTGTATTAGGAAAATTGTCATGGAAACACGTTGCAACCATTCGCATTAAGAAATAATAATCAAAACAGTATTATAAAGCATTTTAATGTGGGATCATTTGATTAAATTTAATTACAATTCTGTTAATAAGGAAAATGACTTTCCTGTGTTTACTGTAAGTTTGCTTAAAATGATAATAAAAACAGGACATGTCAGTGGAATTGTTTTAATTGTAAATAATATAATAGTTAAAGTGTAGTTCAACGCCACAATATATTCCGTACAAGAAATTTGATAACAACAGTGAATTGAAAATTTAGTGCGTTCAATGTAAGTGAAATTGACATGTAACGACGTAGTACGGCGTTAACTGTGCAGTGACTTCTCTTTAAATATTGTAACGAAGAAAACAATGATAAAAAAGTGTTAGTAATTATGTGGTGTAACCTAATGAACTCTATGTTTTGTGGCGAGATATTTTTCTAGTGTTGTGGTATGAGAAGGAAAGTATTCATATCTGACCGAAGAGTTCTGTGTAAAAGATATCAAATTTTAGAAATGGAGTACTTGACTCATGTAGGGAAGCTCATTAGGCAAACCAAACAAAGGGAAGTAAAGAAGTAGGTGTTGTTAAACTGGGTGTAATGGGAAACATATCTTATTGCGAATTTCTTAATTTTGATTTATTAACGATCGAGGTAAATAATTTAATATAAAATGTATTTCCCATAAATATTACACAATAAGGTAGAAAATAAGTTCTGTATAAGTGTTTCATAATAAACGTAAAAGTACCAGTAAGCGATGAGTTCAATGTGCATTAAATTATAAGGATAAGAACAAGGTAAAATATTTACTGTAGTATGATTTCACAAAACGTTGTTTGATGAAAAGAGTACAGATAAAAGAAAACATTTATTTTGCGATGACTTCCTATAAATCATCTTGTAATAGTAAATTGAGATAACTTTTAAGTGAACTCACTACATTATTTATTAAGCTAACAAAAAGGGGTAAAACAATGTATTAAGTGTAAGTGATTGCAATATAGGAAGTTTGAAGTACAATTTTTACTATCTAATTATTTGGATATAAGTACGATTTTAATATTAGTCATGTTAATTGTTGCGCAAATACTTCAAGTAATTTCAAAATTGTAGGAATTAGGAAAAGCATTTAATGTTGTAAGAGTGTGTAAAAATAGTAAAACAAAATTGTGCAATGAGTTCAGTACATGAACTTTTAATGACAACAGTAAGATCAAATATTTGGCGTGAGATCAGTTCAGTGTAAATACATTATTATGATGGCAGTAATGTGAAAAATTTATTATGTTACAAGTTCATTAATGGTAGACGTACAATGGTGTTATAAAGTAAAATGTTTGCTGTGTAAAGTGTATGAAATCCATTTATTAAGAAATGATAACGAGAAAGCAAGATTAAACATTTACTGTGTGACGAACTTGCGATACATAAATTATAACAATAACGTTGAAGTAGAGAATTAACAGTGTTTTAAGTATTGTAAGTAAGTGGATAACGGTAATCCTAAGGTTTAATTTCAAATGATTTATTTTAAGGATAATTGTAGTTAGAATGAGAAAAACATTTTCAGTGTGGCGAGTTGAAATAATTATATAAGGTGAAATATTTGTTGTTGGATTAGTCATTTATACGAAATTTTATACTGACAATAATGAGGTAAAAATATTACTTTGCAATAAGTTGGTAATATAACTGAACACACCAAGATAGCAATAAGACAAAACACGTTTTGATAAGTTCACTGTAAGTAGTTTTAATAACGATAAAGTGATATGCTTGATAATGAGTATAGGAGAAAGAGAAATAACATTTGAGTGAAACATTTAATTGGCAAAATATTTACTGTGATAAAAGATTGTAAGTAAAGTTATAATGATAACATGTAATCTCTCTTTGTAAGCAAAGGTGTAATTATAACACGTAGGAAAAGGTTATACTGCAGTGTGTCATGAGTTTATCACAGTTAAATGTTGAATAACAAAAAGGAAAACATTTATTTTGGCATGTGTTCACTATACATAATTTCAACACAGTACCATCAGGATAAATATTTACTTTGAAATGATTTCACTATGTATAAATAGATAGTAATACAACGTGCAAGTTAAATACAAAGTTAAAGCACATTTCGATACGTTTGTTACAAGTAATCTTCTAATTATAAAGTTATGGCTGGTGAAATGTTAAATCTGTTGTTGGTTACTAGACGATGAGCTTATTATGTGTTAAATTATAAGCAAAAGTGTAAGGTAAAATGTGTTGTACTGTGACCTCACTAATAGTTGTCTAATAATAGTAGAAATAAAAGGAACATTTATTCTGCGATTATTTCCCTATTAATCATCTTATAATAGAAAATTAAGAGAACTAAAGTGTACTCGCTTCACTATTTGTAAATTTATATATAGAGGTTAAACAATGCATGTAGTATAAATGATTGTACATTAGAAAGTTTAAAGCAAAATGTTTACAATAAGGATTAATTCTTACGTGGAAATCATTTCCCTATATGTAAAACATGATGATAAAATCAACTTGAAACATTTAATATGCTGTGATTAATATGAGTAATTGTTCAAAGCGCTGTTTTGTTAATATATTTACAGTGCGATGAATTTTTATACGTAAGTTTTCTAAGCTGTCAGTAAGGTGAAATATTAACAAGGTCACGAGTTTAATTTAAGTCGCCGTGAAATAAGAAAGAAAAAAATTTAAAATATTGACTTTAACATGGATTTATAACAGTAATGATGGGAGTACAAATTAGAATGACTTTACTTGAAGTAAATTTATAATAATAACGAAGTGAAACATTTGCTTTTGGAAAATTGCAGAATAACTAACATCTAATTGTTAGCAGTAAGAGAACAAATATTTTGCTGTGATGAGTAGAATAGGTAATTTAACAAGGATAAGAATAAATCCATATATCTGCGCTGCGATGATATATGTATAAGAAAAATTAGTGTTGAGTTTGTTTTGTTTTTCAAATTACGCTCGAATCTACACGAGAGCTATCTGCGCTGGTGTTAAGAATAAGCTAAAGAATTTGCTGGGATATGAGCTGACAACAATTCCACGTTAAGAGTCAGGTAAAGAGTATTCGTTATATGTAATTTTCTATTTCTAAAATTATGGCTGGTGAAATGGTTACAGTTGGTTTATTATTAGCTTATAAGTATTGATGAAAATGTGAAAAGAAAGATGCAGTTCTATGGTGCTTGTCTGGTAACAGGTGAATAAGGTTAAAATAAAGCATTGATTTACAAGAAGTTCTGTATTAAGAAAATTGTCATGGAAACACGTTGCAACCATTCGCATTAAGAAATAATAATCAAAACAGTATTATAAAGCATTTTAATGTGGGATCATTTGATTAAATTTAATTACAATTCTGTTAATAAGGAAAATGACTTTCCTGTGTTTACTGTAAGTTTGCTTAAAATGATAATAAAACAGGACATGTCAGTGGAATTGTTTTAATTGTAAATAATATAATAGTTAAAGTGTAGTTCAACGCCACAATATATTCCGTACAAGAAATTTGATAACAACAGTGAATTGAAAATTTAGTGCGTTCAATGTAAGTGAAATTGACATGTAACGACGTAGTACGGCGTTAACTGTGCAGTGACTTCTCTTTAAATATTGTAACGAAGAAAACAATGATAAAAGTGTTAGTAATTATGTGGTGTAACCTAATGAACTCTATGTTTTTGTGGCGAGATATTTTTCTAGTGTTGTGGTATGAGAAGGAAAGTATTCATATCTGACCGAAGAGTTCTGTGTAAAAGATATCGAATTTTAGAAATGGAGTACTTGACTCGTGTAGGGAAGCTCATTAGGCAAACCAAACAAAGACAAGTAAAGAAGTAGGTGTTGTTAAACTGGGTGTAATGGGAAACATATCTTATTGCGAATTTCTTAATTCTTGATTTATTAACGATCGAGGTAAATAATTTAATATAAAATGTATTTCCCATAAATATTACACAATAAGGTAGAAAATAAGTTCTGTATAAGTGTTTCATAATAAACGTAAAAGTACCAGTAAGCGATGAGTTCAATGTGCATTAAATTATAAGGATAAGAACAAGGTAAACTATTTACTGTAGTATGATTTCACAAAACGTTGTTTGATGAAAAGAGTACAGATAAAAGAAAACATTTATTTTGCGATGACTTCCTATAAATCATCTTGTAATAGTAAATTGAGATAACTTTTAAGTGAACTCACTACATTATTTATTAAGCTAACAAAAAGGGGTAAAACAATGTATTAAGTGTAAGTGATTGCAATATAGGAAGTTTGAAGTACAATTTTTACTATCTAATTATTTGGATATAAGTACGATTTTAATATTAGTCATGTTAATTGTTGCGCAAATACTTCAAGTAATTTCAAAATTGTAGGAATTAGGAAAAGCATTTAATGTTGTAAGAGTGTGTAAAAATAGTAAAACAAAATTGTGCAATGAGTTCAGTATATGAACTTTTAATGACAACAGTAAGATCAAATATTTGGCGTGAGATCAGTTCAGTGTAAATACATTATTATGATGGCAGTAATGTGAAAAATTTATTATGTTACAAGTTCATTAATGGTAGACGTACAATGGTGTTATAAAGTAAAATGTTTGCTGTGTAAAGTGTATGAAATCCATTTATTAAGAAATGATAACGAGAAAGCAAGATTAAACATTTACTGTGTGACGAACTTGCGATACATAAATTATAACAATAACGTTGAAGTAGAGAATTAACAGTGTTTTAAGTATTGTAAGTAAGTGGATAACGGTAATCCTAAGGTTTAATTTCAAATGATTTATTTTTAAGGATAATTGTAGTTAGAATGAGAAAAAACATTTTCAGTGTGGCGAGTTGAAATAATTATATAAGGTGAAATATTTGTTGTTGGATTAGTCATTTATACGAAATTTTATACTGACAATAATGAGGTAAAAATATTACTTTGCAATAAGTTGGTAATATAACTGAACACACCAAGATAGCAATAAGACAAAACACGTTTTGATAAGTTCACTGTAAGTAGTTTTTAATAACGATAAAGTGATATGCTTGATAATGAGTATAGGAGAAAGAGAAATAACATTTGAGTGAAACATTTAATTGGCAAAATATTTACTGTGATAAAAGATTGTAAGTAAAGTTATAATGATAACATGTAATCTCTCTTTGTAAGCAAAGGTGTAATTATAACACGTAGGAAAAGGTTATACTGCAGTGTGTCATGAGTTTATCACAGTTAAATGTTGAATAACAAAAAGGAAAACATTTATTTTGGCATGTGTTCACTATACATAATTTCAACACAGTACCATCAGGATAAATATTTACTTTGAAATGATTTCACTATGTATAAATAGATAGTAATACAACGTGCAAGTTAAATACAAAGTTAAAGCACATTTCGATACGTTTGTTACAAGTAATCTTCTAATTATAAAGTTATGGCTGGTGAAATGTTAAATCTGTTGTTGGTTACTAGACGATGAGCTTATTATGTGTTAAATTATAAGCAAAAGTGTAAGGTAAAATGTGTTGTACTGTGACCTCACTAATAGTTGTCTAATAATAGTAGAAATAAAAGGAACATTTATTCTGCGATTATTTCCCTATTAATCATCTTATAATAGAAAATTAAGAGAACTAAAGTGTACTCGCTTCACTATTTGTAAATTTATATATAGAGGTTAAACAATGCATGTAGTATAAATGATTGTACATTAGAAAGTTTAAAGCAAAATGTTTACAATAAGGATTAATTCTTACGTGGAAATCATTTCCCTATATGTAAAACATGATGATAAAATCAACTTGAAACATTTAATATGCTGTGATTAATATGAGTAATTGTTCAAAGCGCTGTTTTGTTAATATATTTACAGTGCGATGAATTTTTATACGTAAGTTTTCTAAGCTGTCAGTAAGGTGAAATATTAACAAGGTCACGAGTTTAATTTAAGTCGCCGTGAAATAAGAAAAAAAAAAATTTAAAATATTGACTTTAACATGGATTTATAACAGTAATGATGGGAGTACAAATTAGAATGACTTTACTTGAAGTAAATTTATAATAATAACGAAGTGAAACATTTGCTTTTGGAAAATTGCAGAATAACTAACATCTAATTGTTAGCAGTAAGAGAACAAATATTTTGCTGTGATGAGTAGAATAGGTAATTTAACAAGGATAAGAATAAATCCATATATCTGCGCTGCGATGATATATGTATAAGAAAAATTAGTGTTGAGTTTGTTTTGTTTTTCAAATTACGCTCGAATCTACACGAGAGCTATCTGCGCTGGTGTTAAGAATAAGCTAAAGAATTTGCTGGGATATGAGCTGACAACAATTCCACGTTAAGAGTCAGGTAAAGAGTATTCGTTATATGTAATTTTCTATTTCTAAAATTATGGCTGGTGAAATGGTTACAGTTGGTTTATTATTAGCTTATAAGTATTGATGAAAATGTGAAAAGAAAGATGCAGTTCTATGGTGCTTGTCTGGTAACAGGTGAATAAGGTTAAAATAAAGCATTGATTTACAAGAAGTTCTGTATTAAGAAAATTGTCATGGAAACACGTTGCAACCATTCGCATTAAGAAATAATAATCAAAACAGTATTATAAAGCATTTTAATGTGGGATCATTTGATTAAATTTAATTACAATTCTGTTAATAAGGAAAATGACTTTCCTGTGTTTACTGTAAGTTTGCTTAAAATGATAATAAAAACAGGACATGTCAGTGGAATTGTTTTAATTGTAAATAATATAATAGTTAAAGTGTAGTTCAACGCCACAATATATTCCGTACAAGAAATTTGATAACAACAGTGAATTGAAAATTTAGTGCGTTCAATGTAAGTGAAATTGACATGTAACGACGTAGTACGGCGTTAACTGTGCAGTGACTTCTCTTTAAATATTGTAACGAAGAAAACAATGATAAAAAAGTGTTAGTAATTATGTGGTGTAACCTAATGAACTCTATGTTTTTTGTGGCGAGATATTTTTCTAGTGTTGTGGTATGAGAAGGAAAGTATTCATATCTGACCGAAGAGTTCTGTGTAAAAGATATCGAATTTTAGAAATGGAGTACTTGACTCATGTAGGGAAGCTCATTAGGCAAACCAAACAAAGGGAAGTAAAGAAGTAGGTGTTGTTAAACTGGGTGTAATGGGAAACATATCTTATTGCGAATTTCTTAATTTTGATTTATTAACGATCGAGGTAAATAATTTAATATAAAATGTATTTCCCATAAATATTACACAATAAGGTAGAAAATAAGTTCTGTATAAGTGTTTCATAATAAACGTAAAAGTACCAGTAAGCGATGAGTTCAATGTGCATTAAATTATAAGGATAAGAACAAGGTAAAATATTTACTGTAGTATGATTTCACAAAACGTTGTTTGATGAAAAGAGTACAGATAAAAGAAAACATTTATTTTGCGATGACTTCCTATAAATCATCTTGTAATAGTAAATTGAGATAACTTTTAAGTGAACTCACTACATTATTTATTAAGCTAACAAAAAGGGGTAAAACAATGTATTAAGTGTAAGTGATTGCAATATAGGAAGTTTGAAGTACAATTTTTACTATCTAATTATTTGGATATAAGTACGATTTTAATATTAGTCATGTTAATTGTTGCGCAAATACTTCAAGTAATTTCAAAATTGTAGGAATTAGGAAAAGCATTTAATGTTGTAAGAGTGTGTAAAAATAGTAAAACAAAATTGTGCAATGAGTTCAGTATATGAACTTTTAATGACAACAGTAAGATCAAATATTTGGCGTGAGATCAGTTCAGTGTAAATACATTATTATGATGGCAGTAATGTGAAAAATTTATTATGTTACAAGTTCATTAATGGTAGACGTACAATGGTGTTATAAAGTAAAATGTTTGCTGTGTAAAGTGTATGAAATCCATTTATTAAGAAATGATAACGAGAAAGCAAGATTAAACATTTACTGTGTGACGAACTTGCGATACATAAATTATAACAATAACGTTGAAGTAGAGAATTAACAGTGTTTTAAGTATTGTAAGTAAGTGGATAACGGTAATCCTAAGGTTTAATTTCAAATGATTTATTTTAAGGATAATTGTAGTTAGAATGAGAAAAAACATTTTCAGTGTGGCGAGTTGAAATAATTATATAAGGTGAAATATTTGTTGTTGGATTAGTCATTTATACGAAATTTTATACTGACAATAATGAGGTAAAAATATTACTTTGCAATAAGTTGGTAATATAACTGAACACACCAAGATAGCAATAAGACAAAACACGTTTTGATAAGTTCACTGTAAGTAGTTTTAATAACGATAAAGTGATATGCTTGATAATGAGTATAGGAGAAAGAGAAATAACATTTGAGTGAAACATTTAATTGGCAAAATATTTACTGTGATAAAAGATTGTAAGTAAAGTTATAATGATAACATGTAATCTCTCTTTGTAAGCAAAGGTGTAATTATAACACGTAGGAAAAGGTTATACTGCAGTGTGTCATGAGTTTATCACAGTTAAATGTTGAATAACAAAAAGGAAAACATTTATTTTGGCATGTGTTCACTATACATAATTTCAACACAGTACCATCAGGATAAATATTTACTTTGAAATGATTTCACTATGTATAAATAGATAGTAATACAACGTGCAAGTTAAATACAAAGTTAAAGCACATTTCGATACGTTTGTTACAAGTAATCTTCTAATTATAAAGTTATGGCTGGTGAAATGTTAAATCTGTTGTTGGTTACTAGACGATGAGCTTATTATGTGTTAAATTATAAGCAAAAGTGTAAGGTAAAATGTGTTGTACTGTGACCTCACTAATAGTTGTCTAATAATAGTAGAAATAAAAGGAACATTTATTCTGCGATTATTTCCCTATTAATCATCTTATAATAGAAAATTAAGAGAACTAAAGTGTACTCGCTTCACTATTTGTAAATTTATATATAGAGGTTAAACAATGCATGTAGTATAAATGATTGTACATTAGAAAGTTTAAAGCAAAATGTTTACAATAAGGATTAATTCTTACGTGGAAATCATTTCCCTATATGTAAAACATGATGATAAAATCAACTTGAAACATTTAATATGCTGTGATTAATATCAGTAATTGTTCAAAGCGCTGTTTTGTTAATATATTTACAGTGCGATGAATTTTTATACGTAAGTTTTCTAAGCTGTCAGTAAGGTGAAATATTAACAAGGTCACGAGTTTAATTTAAGTCGCCGTGAAATAAGAAAGAAAAAAATTAAAATATTGACTTTAACATGGATTTATAACAGTAATGATGGGAGAACAAATTAGAATGACTTTACTTGAAGTAAATTTATAATAATAACGAAGTGAAACATTTGCTTTTGGAAAATTGCAGAATAACTAACATCTAATTGTTAGCAGTAAGAGAACAAATATTTTGCTGTGATGAGTAGAATAGGTAATTTAACAAGGATAAGAATAAATCCATATATCTGCGCTGCGATGATATATGTATAAGAAAAATTAGTGTTGAGTTTTTTTTTTGTTTTCAAATTACGCTCGAATCTACACGAGAGCTATCTGCGCTGGTGTTAAGAATAAGCTAAAGAATTTGCTGGGATATGAGCTGACAACAATTCCACGTTAAGAGTCAGGTAAAGAGTATTCGTTATATGTAATTTTCTATTTCTAAAATTATGGCTGGTGAAATGGTTACAGTTGGTTTATTATTAGCTTATAAGTATTGATGAAAATGTGAAAAGAAAGATGCAGTTCTATGGTGCTTGTCTGGTAACAGGTGAATAAGGTTAAAATAAAGCATTGATTTACAAGAAGTTCTGTATTAGGAAAATTGTCATGGAAACACGTTGCAACCATTCGCATTAAGAAATAATAATCAAAACAGTATTATAAAGCATTTTAATGTGGGATCATTTGATTAAATTTAATTACAATTCTGTTAATAAGGAAAATGACTTTCCTGTGTTTACTGTAAGTTTGCTTAAAATGATAATAAAAACAGGACATGTCAGTGGAATTGTTTTAATTGTAAATAATATAATAGTTAAAGTGTAGTTCAACGCCACAATATATTCCGTACAAGAAATTTGATAAGAACAGTGAATTGAAAATTTAGTGCGTTCAATGTAAGTGAAATTGACATGTAACGACGTAGTACGGCGTTAACTGTGCAGTGACTTCTCTTTAAATATTGTAACGAAGAAAACAATGATAAAAGTGTTAGTAATTATGTGGTGTAACCTAATGAACTCTATGGTTTTTGTGGCGAGATATTTTTCTAGTGTTGTGGTATGAGAAGGAAAGTATTCATATCTGACCGAAGAGTTCTGTGTAAAAGATATCGAATTTTAGAAATGGAGTACTTGACTCATGTAGGGAAGCTTATTAGGCAAACCAAACAAAGACAAGTAAAGAAGTAGGTGTTGTTAAACTGGGTGTAATGGGAAACATATCTTATTGCGAATTTCTTAATTCTTGATTTATTAACGATCGAGATAAATAATTTAATATAAATTGTTGTTTGAAGTACAATTTTACTATCTAATTATTTGGATATAAGTACGATTTTAATATTAGTCATGTTAATTGTTGCGCAAATACTTCAAGTAATTTCAAAATTGTAGGAATTAGGAAAAGCATTTAATGTTGTAAGAGTGTGTAAAAATAGTAAAACAAAATTATGCAATGAGTTCAGTATATGAACTTTTAATGACAACAGTAAGATCAAATATTTGGCGTGAGATCAGTTCAGTGTAAATATGTTATTATGATGGCAGTAATGTGAAAAATTTATTATGTTACAAGTTCATTAATGGTAGACGTACAATGGTGTTATAAAGTAAAATGTTTGCTGTGTAAAGTGTGTGAAATCCATTAATTAAGAAATGATAATGAGAAAGCAAGATTAAACATTTACTGTGTGACGAACTTGCGATACACAAATTATAACAATAACGTTGAAGTAGAGAATTAACAGCGTTTTAAGTATTGTAAGTAAGTGGATAACGGTAATCTTAAGGTTTAATTTCAAATGATTTATTTTTAAGGATAATTGTAGTTAGAATGAGAAAAAAACATTTTCAGTGTGGCGAGTTGAAATAATTATATAAGGTGAAATATTTGTTGTTGGATTAGTCATTTATACGAAATTTTATACTGACAATAATGAGGTAAAAATATTACTTTGCAATAAGTTGGTAATATAACTGAACACACCAAGATAGCAATAAGACAAAACACGTTTTGATAAGTTCACTGTAAGTAGTTTTTAATAAAGATAAAGTGATATGCTTGATAATGAGTATAGGAGAAAGAGAAATAACATTTGAGTGAAACATTTAATTGGCAAAATATTTACTGTGATAAAAGATTGTAAGTAAAGTTATAATGATAACATGTAATCTCTCTTTGTAAGCAAAGGTGTAATTATAACACGTAGGAAAAGGTTATACTGCAGTGTGTCGTGAGTTTATCACAGTTAAATGTTGAATAACAAAAAGGAAAACATTTATTTTGGCATGTGTTCACTATACATGTACCATCAGGATAAATATTTACTTTGAAATGATTTCACTATGTATAAATAGACAGTAATACAACGTGCAAGTTAAATACAAAGTTAAAGCACATTTCGATACGTTTGTTGTATACAAGTAATCTTCTAATTATAAAGTTATGGCTGGTGAAATGTTAAATCTGTTGTTGGTTACTAGACGATGAGCTTATTATGTGTTAAATTATAAGCAAAAGTGTAAGGTAAAATGTGTTGTACTGTGACCTCACTAATAGTTGTCTAATAATAGTAGAAATAAAAGGAACATTTATTCTGCGATCATTTCCCTATTAATCATCTTATAATAGAAAATTAAGAGTACTAAAGTGTACTCGCTTCACTACTTGTAACTTTATATATAGAGGTTAAACAATGCATGTAGTATAAATGATTGTACATTAGAAAGTTTAAAGCAAAATGTTTACAATAAGGATTAATTCTTACGTGGAAATCATTTCCCTATATGTAAAACATGATGATAAAATCAACTTGAAACATTTAATATGCTGTGATTAATATCAGTAATTGTTCAAAGCGCTGTTTTGTTAATATATTTACAGTGCGATGAATTTTTATACGTAAGTTTTCTAAGCTGTCAGTAAGGTGAAATATTAACAAGGTCACGAGTTTAATTTATGTCGCCGTGAAATGAGAAAGAAAACAATTTTAAATATTGACTTTAACATGGATTTATAACAGTAATGATGGGAGTACAAATTAGAATGACTTTACTTGAAGTAAATTTATAATAATAACGAAGTGAAACATTTGCTTTTGAAAAATTGCAGAATAACTAACATCTAATTGTTAGCAGTAAGAGAACAAATATTTTGCTGTGATGAGTAGAATAGGTAATTTAACAAGGATAAGAATAAATCCATATATCTGCGCTGCGATGATATATGTATAAGAAAAATTAGTGTTGAGTTTATGTCGGGGAACATATGGTATACAGCAGTGTAAGGTTTTGTAGTTTGTTGTATCTTGATTTATTATTGTTTGTTTATTGTTGGTGTAGGTGTGTGCGTATAATTTTTCCACGATTTTGGAGGAAATTTGTTGATGTTGATGAAGTGTTGTTTTATATTTTTAATTTGATCTTTAATATTCTTGGGTGAGCTTAGTTTTATGGCTGTATTTATTTCGTGTCTTAATATGTTTTAGTTTTGTTTTGTTTCATGTGCTGAGTCCCAGGGAATGTGTGTATAATCCAGTATGGATGACATTTTGTGGATATCTGTTTTGAGTTGTGTATCGGTTCTAGTGATCTTGAAGTTAAGAAATGGTATTTGGTTGGTTTTCTATTCACAGGTAGCTTAATGTTGGGGTTTATGGAGTTAACGTGGTTAAAAAATCTAAGTGTGTGTTCTGTACATGTGAATTCAGAAACTGTATCATCAACATACCTGTACCAGTATGGTGGTGGGTACCAAAGATGGAATGATCGCTTGTGATTCAAGGATACAGATGTCAAAAAAACTACTTATGATTTTTGAGGAATTTGAACGATCATATAAAACACGGGCCAGGGTTTTAAATTAGCTTCTAAAAAGGATATTTTACGCAAGATGAATGGATGATTGAAATGTAGTAACAAATACAACTTAATATTTAACATTTCTCGTGTAACTTGTTGGCTAGATTTATAATTTATATATTTATTATTGATAGTTATGTAAAATTTTGATAATTTCCACACAATGACTGTGCATATTGTGAAGCTATATTGAATAATATATATGCCAGTCCGTCAGTAGTACTTCATAGTGGTTAACAATGCTTGCTGTTGCTATTGTTTGATGTGGAGTCTAGAGTTGTTGAGGTTCAAAGATGTACTGATTATATAGTTGTAAAATGTATTAAGAAATGATACTAATAGCTAATTGTGGAAATATGTGTCTAATGATGGAATTGGGAAGCTGTTTGATAACTGAATATTTAACGTTAAAACAACAGATGCTACGAAATGCCAACAGTTACACCTAAAACAATGGCAATGCTAATATTGATGTTCTCGTACTCTTCGTATAAATAAACTTTTATTTAAACTATAAATAATTTGTTTGGCGAAAGCACGAAATGAAATAGTACATTCTCTCTAAATTCGGAAATCATTAATGCTTGTCTTGACATTAGTGGCGTGCTACTTATTGCTCACAACTTTTTATACATTTGTGGATTGATATTACAGAACTATGTTACGTATTACAATTTCAAATAGCCTAAAACTGAGTTTAGTTGTGACTTGGATGATTGATACACACAGTTTTTTTTTCTAATACAATTATATTTTAATATACAAACCATAATACCATAACGGTTATTACAGATAATGATCTATATACAAATGTTTTACAAACTTACATACAGTATCAAGTCTTCTTTATGGTCTAGAACTTCCTTGATATCTTATCGAGGTCTAACGATTAGCGAGTTGATTTTGAAATTTTAGTTTTTTCATTCCTGAAGCTATATAATGTCTTCGTAATAACTATAATGTCCGATGTGAAATCGCTTAAGTTAAATGATTTGTAATGTTTGAAATCTATAAATGTGCCTTATCAGATATATGAAGTTTCCGATAAATAAGCGTTTATCACAGTTATAGCTTCCGAGGTTTATAGTACACTAACTACACCAAACTAATAAAATATATATTGTATTTTGGCGCGTCGAGTTGATTACGTTTATATGCGTGAAAAAAAAACTTTCTAGAAATTTCAGTTTGCACAACAATATAGACGATACAAGTGTTTACGTATACAGAAATTGTTGATTCGTACACTCGAGAATTTTGTGATACAGCTTTAACAGTACAAGTTACCACAGATAATACAATCAATAACATATTCCATAACAATATCCAAGATCGACTCTATTCTAAGAAACATAAGACTGAAGACGTTACTAACACAGTACAATCAGATGTAAGTGCAACACGTTTATATAATAGTTATAGATTTAAACTTAAAGGCTTCTCTGAAATACAAAAAAGATTTAAACAGAAATCAAAATAGAGAAATATTTTTATTGTATAAATCTGATCTTAGTCACGTCCCCAAACGCATGTATAACAGCAGATGTTGTAATCGTAAATAATTCTACAGTAACGGTAGCGGGAATGTAAAGTCGTGTTCAATGTCTTATTCTTTGGCGTCATCCTTCATAAGAATAAACTAGAGATTTGTTGTTAATTTCTACTAAAATGTTTATTTAATGTAACTGAAGACTATAATGTGACAATTAGTTAAATATTGAAAGTAATTCCTTAGGCTATAAATAAATAACTAGTGGTATCCAATAAATATAGGCGGTTAAAGCGAAAAGGTTGAATTTGTATTTATTTACACTGCAATTAAAAACAAAATTGAGTAGTTTTAGGATTAAGTGTGACGGTTTTTTCTGATGTAATCTTCTTAAAAACTAATGCACATAGTAAGATTAACAGTTTTCTATTTTCACTTCTATGACGCCTTCGGGTAGTAAATAACTTACAAAACAAAAATATCACATTTTTTCCTTTGTTTTTAAACCAAGGAGTTAATTTTCCTTCTTACTATAAGTGAACTTGTTTCATTAACAGTATGTATCCTAAGCACTTTGTGCTTTTGTTTTTAAGAATTCTATACTCTTCACGTCGATTATATCCGTGTTTTTTTTTTCCCTTCGCTAATCATCTAATTATAGCGTAACTTTGTGTTTCTTAAATAATTGTGGTTTTCGTCTCTCCTTTCATAGTTTTCACTGCAAAACTACTTGCATTGCTATTATTTTGCAAGTTTTGTTAATATCCTGTAATTTATATAAATACTATAAATTCCGTACCCTTTATATCTAAACGTTCCCAGCACGTGTATTGAGTAATTACTGGCAGTTAGTTGACATTAGTTTCTCATGATACCATTGAATACAGTATGATCAGTATGCCTTCTCAGGGACATTTATTAAATATAACATAAGTTGCAATATAACAGTATAAAGTATACAATATCCGTGATGGGGAGTTGGAGAATAAATAGAGGGAATAACTTCCATTTTAGTTTTACATATCTTGTGTTGGAAAAGAACGGATCGGCTCCAAGGGAAAGAGGAGGCTGATTTTAAAATTATTTACCAATTTAGAAGTGGTATCTTGATTTGTTTAAGTATGATGTGTATTGTTCCCCCAGCATGTTTTACTGTATTATAGTTGGAAGTAAATTACTTTTTCGAATGTTGTTAAGTAGTGGCAATATTTGAATAACAAACATAAACTGAAAATAATGCAACATAAATATCACTACTTTAGGACATGTTTCATATATTTGAATTTTTGTAATGTTTTAAATCGTTAAATAATAATTTGCTTATGAAAAAGTAGTTAATTTTGTACCTTTCCCTGTTTTTCTTTCTTTTTTCAACTGCTGCACATAAAGTATTTTATATTTTGAAGGAACCTAAGTATACCAAGAATATTAAACTAAAAATACAAAATACAAAAATAAAACAAACATTAAAAATAGGAGAGGAAAGGATCAGCTGTGAGGGGAGGAGGAGGCTGATATAACTTAACTTTTGTCTCTGAATTAAGGCTGAGTTTTACATTTAACTGTAAAATATCTTGAAACTAGAAACAGCAATTAAAATAAGTGTATGGAAACGGATAAGTAATGTTAACATAATTTTTAAAGTAACACTAAATAATACATCACGATTTTTCTCAGTCATGTAGTTGTGTATTTAACAAGTTTGTAACACGAAATATAATAAAGAATGTTTTTTTTCTATTCATTTGTGTTTGTCTTGTATTTTAACATTCCAAGAAATTCACTTTTTTGAAGCAGAAATCCATTAACACGATATTGGATATAACACGATACAAAAAAAAAGTTGACATTAAAATATTGTTAGTCTTTGAAAGATCATTTAAATCAGTGATAGACTGAAAAAGTTCAATTAGTTTTTAATGTCCATGTTAAATCATAGGGTTCAGGTTATTAATTTAAATTTGAAAAGTACGAAATATAAACTAAATATCTTTAATTTCAAGAAATAATTCGCAGTCAAGTTTGTCATTATAAGTTTTGGAGATATTAAAAGTTCTTTATTTCAAACCCTTATGACTGTCAACTACACTTTAAACTTCTAAGTAAAACGCAACTCCTGAAAACACTGTTAAATCAATAAATCCACTGGTGTAAATGTGTTTCCCAAATATCATGATACTTCATAGGATATACAAGGTCCACTCAGCTACTGAATATCATGATACTTCATAGGATATACAAGGCCCACTCAGCTACTGAATCACAGTCACTAGAATGTGCTTTCATTGATTTGTGATTATTATCATAACCAAGTAATCACAATAAAAAAAAACTTTAGTATTTAACCTTTATTCGTGTAATTGTACATTACACTCTTAATGTTAGTGTTAAAGATGGTGAGCGACGCAAACATGGCATCTGATTTGAATTTATTTTGGTAAAGAGGTACAGTACATTTCAAATGTGTTTATGAAATAGTTGTTAGCGTTATATGGTTGCACGATGTCAAATTTCCAAAATACTTGTAAATAAATGTGCCATGAATGCAAAATAATAGTACACCTCTAATTTTGAGCTATTGACCAAAGGAAGACCAGTCGGTCAGTCACTAGCACCCCACTATTCAACATCCACGCGAAAAAAAGTTCCTTTTCAACCATAAGCTGACAAATTAAATTATAAATGGATGTGATCTGGAACCACGCATAAACTCAAAGGTCAGCGGAAATATACGACATTAAAAGGCACGTGAAATAAACACGCAAAAATGGGGACAACAGTTTTACAATATATATTTTAAACAAGAAAAAGTGAAAATACTATTTCACAATATACATTTCAACCAAGCATTGCCTAGGAATTTCTTAAAATAAAGTATACTCTTCAAAAAATGAAACGCAAAAGGCAAAATTTGAGACAAATTGTTAACAAGTTTATTCCCGGTAGTTCTGTATGACATGTATGAAACTTTGCACATTCACTGCTGAACATCCAAAGTCTGCAAAGGCGAAGTCCACGCTCACTAGGTGAAGTTTAACGTCAATAACGAGTATGCCCCCCGTGAGCATCAATATCTGCTTGGCATCTCCTGCCCATGGAAGCGATGAGATGACGAATCACATCCTGTGGAATGGCTGTCCACTCAGCCTGCATAGCTGCTGCAAGCTGAGGTTGAGTCTGCGGTTGAGGTTGTCGCTGTCGCAGACGTCGGTCCAACTCGTTCCAAAGATGTTCGATGGGGTTTAAATCTGGTGATCTGGAGAGCCAGATCAAGTCTCATGCAACCCATCATGGGGCCTAAGAATCTCGTCGACGGTTGCGTACGGTCTGATCGGAAATCCTACGCAGCCCTGGTATGGTTGAGGCAGTAGACGTCGCAGTGGTGGTTCTATCCCGATGGTGACGTAACCGAATGTAGCGATCTTGTGCGGGCGTGGTCACACGATGTCTGCCAGATCGTGGACGGTCACGAGTTGATCCATGTTGTTGGTGACGATTCCATAGCCTTGTGATGGTGCTTGGGTGGACATTCACAGTTCTGGCAACATCTAATCGAGATTCGACTGCTTCCAAGCAACCAATGGCATTGTTGCGTTGTGCTTCAGTCAGTCTTGGCGTAACTGTATTGCGTGTCGGTGACTTAACACTGAGCTATGGAAACCGAGAACCCGTCACTTTTATAGGGATTTTGCACATGTAGCACTTGCAGAACATGCAGATCTCTCAAACAAATTTATTGGACACGAATGCGTTTTGGCGAAAATCCGATGTTTTCCTCCGTTTTCAAAGTACACAACTTTTATTGTCATTTTGGTCTGACAATCAGTGCCTTAACACGTGTAACATCACATACTCTAAGCTTGTAACGTTAATACATATATTTCTCTTTAAAATAAAAAACATATCCCTTTTGCGTTTCTTTTTTTTTTTTTTTGAAGAGTATAGTAATATCAGTGGAAAACCACGAAGGGTGCACAGATCGATGTGGGACAGCGGTGAATCTTCGGAGTTACAACTAAAATCAGGGGTTGTATTCCCCTCGGTGAACACAGATCGTCGATGTGGCGTTGCTATGAACAAAACGCAAACAAATACACAAATCGATGTATATGATAGACTCTTACTCTCAAGATTAATTACACTACTAAATGTTCATTAAATTTTAACAGGTTTACTTAGATATCTACAAATTAACTTCAGATGTCTTAGGATCGCAAAACCGAATTCACAAAACTTTTCTCATCAAAGATATAGTATCTTGTTATACAAAATATCACCACATCTGAAACCAGTTTAATACTGACAATATTGCTGCTGTCGCTTATGAAATGTCATGCAGTACTGGTCTAAGCTTTATAGGAACACATCTTAAAAACAAATTTTATTCTTTGATCTAGGTAATTTTTTGAAAAGAAAGATATTGTTAAACTTCACATCTAATACAAGATTTCTCACCTTTTTCTCTCAATAATAAGAGCGATATGTGTTTAGACTACAGATTAACTGATGTCTAACGGAAAAACGAAAGGTTCCAATAAAATGCATGAACAATAAAATAAAACAAAAACAAGTGCAGTTTAAAACATAATTAGTTTATTTAACACAAAAACTCGCCAGTGTCTCTTTGTGTCGTCTGAGTGGTAGGTTAGATAACTGTAGGAGAACAAAATGGAGTCCATTGATGAGCCACTGGTAAATTTACGTACAGATAACACTGAAATCCAGTATTCAATTTTCAATGGTGAACATAATACACATAAATCGTATTATGTAGTGTTGTGGATATGTTAACACCTGAAATTGTAAAATCTAAATGCTTCTACGTGTTTCAGTAGGTTACCAAAATCAAATTAACTCTGTTATTGTATGTAAGTTCCTTTAAAATTCACACAATTAAACATAAGTCTAATTCAAGTCCAGGTGAAGTCTACATAAGTTCTACTGTGTCAGGTTAAACTTTGTCTCAAATATGACAAATATTTGAGTTCCTGACTCAAGAAACAGTGGCTGGTGCCTGTCAAATGAACTGGTCAATGGACAGTGAAGATCATGGGCGAGTTCATCAACAGCTACTGTCCGATTCGCCAATAAGAATAAATTTGCAAGATAAATAAAAATCACGTGGTTATTTTTAAAATAAAAATGCTTGAGTGTCAGAATAAAGTGTCACAAATACATGCGGCTGTTTAATGTAGTTCAAGAGTCACTTGTAATAATCTATGTTTGTTAACTGTTTGCTATATCTGAATAATAAATCAGTTTCCTCTTCTTACAAATTTTCAAGCTAGAGATATATACCTATGTTAAAGCCACAGATAGGCGTGCTAAAGGTGAAAAGCTCTCCTGGATGACTAGTGGCTATCTGAAGACTTCTATAGCAAAATATGGGTACAATCATACATTGTGGTGGCATTTTATGTAGTTGACACCATTATAAATTTTCATATAAAACCACAGACAAATATCTGACCTTCGAATTTTGTTGAACATAAATGTCATATCTATTCTACAGTATTACAGGGATTTTCTAAAACTATTAAAGGTGTAGATTTTATGATTTAAGGTGTTGGAAAAGTTCACCAATCAACGGGAGTAAGGGAGATTAACCTTGAATGTGAGATGTTCCCACCAAATGTGGAAAACGTAAAAGCTCTTTATTAAACCCTTGTAGGCCCGGCATAGCCAAGCGCGTTAAGGCGTGCGACTCGTAATTCGCGGGTTCGCGCCCGAGTCGCGCCAAACATGCTCGCCCCCCCCCAGCCGTGGGGGCGTTAGAATATGACGGTCAATCTCACTATTCGTTGGTAAAAGAGTAGTTCAAAGTTGGCGGTGGGTGGTGATGACTAGCTGCCTTCCCTCTAGTCTCACACTGCTTAATTAGGGATGGCCAGCACAGATAGCCCTCGAGTAGCTTTGTGTGAAATTCCAAAAAACAAAAACAATTACTTTTATATGGTTAAAATCATGTACAGTACAGCTCATACAACGGTTTAAAGAATACACTGACTGGTATGCCTGACTTCAAACACAATTATTCTTATTCACACAGTTTGGCTTTTTCATATTTTTATAGTTTATCATGAACTGAAGAAAATGTTTAGATTCTAGAGGCCTAAACTTTCATGAAGTTTCTAGACTTTACTAATCATTATCCACATTACAACAACAACAACACACACTCCCTGTAGTGAAGAATACATTTAAATATAGGCCACAATATAGGCATGTTTGAAATGCAACATAAGTCTATATTTACATCTTTTTTAAAAATTAGTAACATTTATTAAAGTTGGAAAAAACAAACAAACAAAACAAAACTTATTTTTAGCATGTAATGCCTCATATATACAGGCATAGTAACAAATGATCCAAAAATGAAGAATGTTCTAGTAAATACATTTATTTACCAACTCTGGAATTTCATAATCTGAAATATATTTTGTAATATTTACTGTTACGTATTATAATTTATTTCGGACAAGTCTCCGATTTATTATTTTACGTACGGTACGTACTGCGATTTCAAACAGCTGGAAATTTTAATTTAGAAGTTAATTGAAAATTGATATGTATCAGATTTATTATGTTTGCCAACAAGATTGATACATAAAATTTTCTTTCATGGCACAAGTGTATTTTAATGTACAAACAATGATACAATTTATAATGGGCTGGCATAGCCAGGTGGATAAGGCACTCGACTCATAATCTGAGGGTGGCGGGTTTGAATCCCCGTCACAATAAACATGCTCTCCCTCTTAACTGTGGGGACGTTATAATGTTACAGTCAATCCCACCATTCGTTGGTAAAATAGTAGCCCAAGAGTTGGCATTGGAGTGATGACTAGCTACCTTAACTCTAGTCTTACACTGCAACATTATGGACGGCTAGCGCAGATGGCGCTCGTGTACTTTGCTCGAAATTTAAACCAACAATTTGTAATTGGTTATTACAAATAATGATTTATTTACAAAAGTTTTACAAACAATACTGAATCTTCCATCTGGTCTGAAAATGAATATTTTATCAACGGTTCACGAGAACGAATTAATTCTATGTTGATATCGGTACACTTCACTTAACGGGTAAGCTGTCTCTCGCTTCTCACACGTGTGACGAAGATAGGCATTGTTTTCGTAAAATTATTAACTTCTGAAGTTAATTCTCTAAAGTTAAGCGGTTTGTAATGTTCAAAATCTGTAAAGGTTCCTGGTCAAGTATCCGCATTTTCCCAAATAATAAGTGTTAATCACAATTATAGCTACCGATGCTTATAGTATACCAACCGTATCAATCCAATAATAGTAAACTGACTCTCCGCGATGGCCCGGCACGGCCAAGCATGTTAAGGCGTGCGACTCGTAATCTGAGGGTCGCGCTAAACATGTTCACCCTTTCAGCCGTGGAGGCGTTAAAATGTGACGGTCAATCCCGCTATTCCTTGGTAAAAGAGTAGCCCAAGAGTTAGCGGTGGGTGGTGATGACTAGCTGCCTTCCCTCTAGTCTTACACTACTAATTTAGGGACAGCTAGAACAGGTAGCCCTCGAGTAGCTTTGTGCAAATTTCTAAAAAAACACAAAGAAACAAGACTCTCCGCGTGTCGCTTTATAAACGTTAAGCGAGAATCTTAAAAGTTCAGTTGGCAACAGTGTAAAACATATATTGTTGATTCTTACACTCGAGAATCTTCTACAAATTAAGTGAACAGGCAGGACTTTGCATCACATATTTAACAATATAAGTTGTATGCATTTCTAAACATATAGCTAACTAAATCAAACATCCATATTAAAATAAATGTATAATAGTAAATCCATTACATTACTCACTTGAACTTATTTACATAAGATAATTTTCAACTGTACAAGTATTTTTACAGGTTCGTAATTTGTGATAAACATAACACTAGAAAAACCCTCCCATAAAATCACATAAAACAAGAACAATAATACCAGAGTTATATCTGGATGGGATTCTCTCGCAAGTTGCAAAATCAGCAAAATTCTTACGTATTACATTCAACTCGAAATTAACTTAGATAAACAGCATTGAAACCAGAATCTGAAAATGAGGGAGCTACTTTAAGATCCTGACAGGCAACAACCAAGGAGCTTCACCAGAAACCACTTTAAAAATATGCACAAGATCAGTCACAGAATAAGCCTGCAGAACCCGCATGTGAATTATTCATGCATAACTTACGTCAATAAATTACGGCAAATGCAAAAATATATTTCATCAAAAGCACAGCGAGTCTCATGCTCAAAATTCAATGTTTCTCCATAAATATTCCAATATGCCGACTCTACCAGACAGACTTATAGATAACTCGCTTCATCATTATACAAAAAATACAAATAAAAATGAAGTGATGAGCAAATTGAAAGGCTATATAATATATAAAACACCTAGCCCTAAGAACTCCACCCCTCTAAATATCATTCATCATGAATAAGATACTTACAAGCCAAATAGTGTTAGGTTAACTGACTTCTAGACACAAACATAGTTCTATTTTAAAAGGTTTTATTTGTCAAAATAGGATTATATGCGTGTATGTTCGACTGCAAAGTGTAACTGTACTATGAGCACACGGAACCGAAAAATGCAATTATACATTAACGAAGCTCAGTGCAAATATATATGTTGATATAATTCTATAAAATGAACATGGCCTGAAAAGGATATGTTGAATTAAACATTTTGCACAATGGACAATATTTAATATACAATACGTAAAATAACATGGTAACGGGGGTGTTACCTTGGAATAAGTTTAGATATGAATAGAATAACACCATCTCTTGATATGGAGGACGAGGTTTACACCCCCTTTGATCCAAACGTGGATCAAATTCCGACGTCGGACCGCATAAAGACACTAAACAATTTGTTTCAGTTCTTTTTGATGAGTTAATGGTTATAGTATTTAGTGAATGTTTCCCTCATTAAAAAGGTTTGTTAGAAGATCAGTGAAATTTATTGTTTTCGACATTATACATTAATCTTTCTGTTAACAAAATTTAAATAAAAATAAATTAGGGTTCAGGTAACTTTTGTTACTACCGTGTTTCTCCGATAATAAGACCTACCCATAAAATAAGACCTAGTGTGATTTTTGGGGATAGTTTTAATATAAGCCCTACCCTTAAAATAAGCCCTAGTTCAGAGTGGCAGGAAGAGGAAAGAAATAAAAAAAAATTAATTTATTAATTAGTTTAATAGTTAGTTAGTTAGTTTGTTTAAGTATTAATCAGTTAGTTTAATAGTTTATTTTAAATGGTTAGTTTCATAGTTTTACTTTGTAACTTCATTTATTTAATATATCAAAATAAGACATCCCCCGAAAATAAGCCCTAGTGTCATATTTTGGAGTGAAAATTAATATAAGCCCTGTCTCATTTTCGGAGAAACACGGTAATAGCTGTATCATGTAAGTGTGCGTTAAAAAGTACAAGAGGATATACTGACTAAACAAACGTTGTAAAAGTTAGGCAATAAAATCATAATATTGGAGTGAGAGAATTGAATTTTATTTTAAATTCAAATTGAATTTGTAAGGCTTTGGAAATTCAGAAAAATGCTTCCTATATTTTATTAAAATATTTATTTGTTTTGTGTACAACATACCTTTATTGTTAGTAGCAGCTTGACAAATTTATTGAGACAACACTTAGTAATGAGGCTCAGCTTGGCCAGTTGGTTAGGGTGCTAGATTCGTAATCTGAGGGTCGAGGCTCTCGTCACACCAAACATGCTCGCCCTTTCATCTGTGGAGACGTTATAATGTGACAGTCAGTCCCACTATTCGTTAGTAAAATAGTAGCCCAAGAGTTGGCGGTAACAGGTGATGTCTAACTGCTTTCCTTCTAGTATTACACTGCTGAATTAGGGATGGCTAGCGCAGATAGTCCTCGTGTAGCTTTGCGCGAAATTCAAAAACAAATAAAACGTCCCGATTTCGGCAGGACATTCCCGTTTTAGAGCTGTCGGTCCGGTTGTTCCCCAGAAATTTTAGGAAAGGAAAAAATTGTTTTCTTTGGAGGATAATGAACTTAAATACCGCACATTATAAAATCAATAGCGGTAACCACTATTGTATTATGACTGGACACACAATTTGTTTATAATTATATATTTATTGAGGATGTAATGATACGAAAATTAGCTTGTATATTTCCTCATGAAGCACCGTCAGGTGTTAGCCGTCGACTTTTACACGAAAACCATTGAAATGATGTATATTAGCTTTCAGTGCAATACAGTATGAAACTAATTTTCCTTCTTTCGTGATATGTGCTGAATGCCCAAAACATTTTTAACATTTAATTTTCGACTCCATGTCTTAAATTTTTCTTCCTAATAGCTGTAACGTTTCTCTTACTGATACATTATCGTTATATCAGTATCTTGAATAAAATATTGTGTATTGTTTTCATGTCCTAGGTTAATTATAACTATGAAAAATATAATATTTTATTATATACAACTGACAACTTTATTAATGTTTTTCTACTGCATTTGCCAAAAAATAAAAATAAAACATCAACAGATCCATTACAAATTTTACTTCACATAAACTTGTCGAAGCGTTTCTCAACCAAGCAGAACCTATGACAAAGGACGAATGGACCTTCCAAAATAGGCTCAGCATAGCCAGGTGGTTTATGTGCTCGACTTTTAATCCGACAGTCTCGGGTTCCAATCCTCGTCACACCAAACATGTTTGCCATTTGAGTCGTGGGGACGTTATAAAGTGATGACCATTCCCATTATTTGTTGGTAAAAGAGTAGTCCAAGAGTTGGCAGTGGGTGGTGATGACGAGCTGCTTTCCCTCTAGTGTTACACTGCTAAATTAGGGACGGCTTCCTGTACGTAGTGAAGGGACTCCCAGAGAAGGTTTTGTACTTTGTTTACCTCCTCTGGGATCTAAACATCCATCCACCTGCGTGTTTGCCATGCATGGTGACCCGTGAAGGGGAGGAGAGGATCCTTGTGGTTGAGGTTGAGTTCATTTGGGTCAGGGTCAACTGAGTGCCAGCATAGGACGTCCTCAACAGGTGTCGTGGACATTATGTCTGATAGTGGTGTTTGGGTATAGTGCTCACGAAACCTTGGCGTCATTCCAGTGACTTTGTATGACACTGTAGTGCATCCTCTCGTAAGGCTCCATGGCTGGTGGGGGCCAGCAGGCACCAAAATATCCTTTTTCTTTTATGGATACCCCTCAAATAAAGAAATAAACAAGCATGATAGCATAGAGAAAAATCTGACTACTGGCAAACGACCGTGCATTGATGGCTCTGTACGGTCAAATTCACAACTTGAATTTGTCCGGCGATTTTTAATTATACATTCTTTCACTGAAAAACCCTTAGGACAGATGTCTCCATTTTTTTTTATTCAGAATGGTTTAGAAGAGCTTGTTGGCTCACCTAAATCGGTAAAAAAATTACAGCCTGGAGACATTTTAGAGGAAACAGCTTCATCACAACATTCCAAACTCCTCTGGAATAATTCAATGTAGAATGAGGAGTAACCTCAATGGGTATATTCCCAATGGCCTTCGACTTCAAGAACACCAGGGTTTTGTGAGCACTATGCCCAAACACCAGCATCAGACACCATGTCCACAACACCTGTTGAGAACATCCAACGCTGGAACTCAGTTTACCCTAACCCAAGTGGACCAGCTGACTAACCAAAGGGAGGATCAGCCCCAGGGTTGAGAGGGATTTAAAGACAATTTCTGAGTCAGTGATCTTCACAGGTTCCACCAGCCAAGGCGTTACAACCGTGCGCCGAATTTTTACTTGTAGAGACGGGATTATAGAGCCAAGAAATGTTCTAATATTAACATTTACCACATCACGTCCTCTTACCATGATCAAAGCAATATATATGAATTGTAAACTAGGCCTTGTATTCCTAACCCTGTTAGATGATTTCATTGTCAATGATTTGGTCACTCAAAAATATCTTGCTGTGGTTCCTTGACATGTGCTTGTTGTGCTGATAAAGACCATGATGCTTTTGAATGCCAACTAGAACCACATCGTATTAACTGTAATGGTCCACATCCTTCCTATTTTACTTCTTGCCCTAAATGCGTGGAAGAGAAAGAAGTACAACATCACAAGACAGCTCATACATAATATTACTTATTTAGAGGGTCAGAAATAACTATTCCCAATTCCATCTCGGACTTATGCTGCTGAAATCCATCCCACTACTAGAGTAGGAGTCCAGACAAATCTTTCTGTGCCTCCTACAGAATCCTTAACAGCGCATCTTAATATTGTACCCTTCAAAATCAAGAAAGTTAATGAATCAGCATCTACTTCTATATCTGTCGTTACCACATCTTCCAGTCTTTGCCCAACGTCACCTTGTTCATGGAAACACCTGGGTGGTTCTAGTATTGATATTAGGGGTCGTGCTATAGAGCATATGCTCCTGAATCACAACCTGTCTCTCTTCAATACTGGCTCTTACACTTATTTTCATGCACCCAGTCAGTCATTTACTGCTATAGATCTTTCTATCTGCTCCCCTTTGCTTTTCACTTGCTTTTATTGTGAGGTTGACATCAATCCACGGGGTAGTGATCATTTTCATATCGTATTAAGAGATTGGCCGTGGTCAGTTCCACCTGACCCGTGTGTCTCAGTGAAAGTTGGACCAGGCCAACTGGCCCTCTTTCACTGCTCTTTTGGAACTTGATCCTGCCATCTTATGTAAATCATTGATAGATTATTGTGTAGCAGCAGTAACTAACTGTATTGTCCAAGCAGCTGCTCAGTGCGTCCCCAAAACTTCAACATTTTTCCCACTGCATCCCCGCCCTTGGTGGAAGTCTGCTTGTTCTATAACACAAAGAGCTCAGAAACGTGTTTGGGATAAATTTCGTGGTTATCTCATGCTTACAAACTGCATTGCATTTTAGCATGCCCATGCACAGGCTCAGGGAGTTAGATGTCAAAGCCAGAAGGAATCTTGGATTAGATATTCCTCCAGCATTTCTTTAACCACCAGTTAAAAAGTCATATGGGACAAGACCCAGAAGGTGTATGGACAGTATACTACTGCCTCCTCCATCTTCATATTTAATGGCCATGAAGTTGCTGATGCTCAGAGCATTGCTAATTCTTTTGGTGAATGTTTCTCTCATGTATCTAGCTTTTCAAACTCACCCCCTTCCTTCGTAGCTAATAAAACAAGACTTGAACATCTGCCTCTTTCCTTTTCGACAACATGGAGATATGGCATCTTGTGAGGCCTTTACTCATACAGATTGCGTAGAAATTTGCCACTTTTTATTAAGTATTTTTCACTGAACCACCGATTCTAGGTCCATATGGTCCAAACACTTTCCCGTTTTTTCCACAAAAACTTGAAGTCCCCGAGGGCTGTGTTCTGAGTGTCACACTTTTCATTATAAAGCTTAATGCCAATAGTGAACAGCTACCCCTACAATTGCAAATGGTCTTTTCGTTGATGACTTTCACATCTCATAAATCAATCATACACTTAAGTGGACTACAGCAAATGGTTTTCAACTTTCTCTCTCTTAAACTGTTTATATACATTTCTGCTGCCAACAGGGTGTTCATCCAGATCCAGAACTTTGTATTCATGATGATGTGCTTCCTATCGTTCTTGAGGCAAAGTTCTTGGGTCTTTTATTTGACTGTAAATTAAACTTTATTTCCCATATCAAACAACTTCTTGTCAAATGTATAAGAGCACTGACCTCTGTGTCCTCACTTCCACCTCTTGGGGAGTAGATTGATACTCCATGCTTAAAATTTATTGTGCCCTTATCTGATTCAAACTTGACTATGGGTCTATGGTTTATGGTTCTGCCAGAACCTCAGCACTAAAAATTCTGGATCTTACCCACCATCAGAGACTTCGCCTTTGCACTGGGGCCTTTCGTACCTCTCCAGTCCAAAGTTTGTATGTGGAGTCCCATGAATCTTCTCTGTATATTCGCCATTTGCAACTGTCTCTTATGTATGCTTCTAAACTTTGCTCTCTACCACAGCATCCTACTTGGGGTGGTGTTTTCCATTCTCAGTGGGCCACACTTTTCTATGATAGAAAATCTGCTGTTGTTTCTTTTAGCCTTTGTATCCAGGCACAATCAGAAGAACTGGATATATCTTTGAAAAGCATAGCAGTATCAACAGTTCGGCCTCTTCCATCATGGCTAATTACTATCCCCAACTGTGACCTGTTGGAAATATCGCTCTTTATTTGCTGAACATGTTTCAAACAATCCATCCATTCCCATATATACAGATGGTTTAAAATCAGGTGACTCTAGGTTCTGCCATGGTTTGTTACAGTTCGGTTGTAGCACACAGAATTCCCTCTACAATTTTTGTGTTCAGTGCCGAAATGTATTCCATTTCTCTTGCCCTGAATCATATTGAAACTATGCAATATACGAATTATACGATCCATACTGATTCATTCATGCATGCATTCGTAACATTACATCTTGCTCTATGAAATTTATAAAATTGTGTTCTGTGTGTGCTTTATAAGATTATATCTAATTTTTACAATTGTGTCATTACATTCTGTGTACTTCAAGAGAGCAGCTCTTGGGTCTAACTTGACAAGAATTCCATTTTAAACATTTTTGGCTTGGGAAAAGAAAAAGCATTCTCTGTCTATTCACACTTCAATACAAGTTTACTTATTGAATTTCATATTTTGTACTCTTATCTTCCTCTTTTTTATGTTTATGAAGGATAGTATACTTTTAAAATATTTCCATAAAAATGTACACAAGTTGGTTTTGTTTTAAGCTGTTTAGATGTTTTATACACAAGACTTTCTTGACTTATAACAATTTAGATCTTTATTACATTCTTTTAATGAAAAAGTGTGTAAAGTGTAACAGTTAATATATAAATTTGGGAAATAAGTACATACACATATATGTAAGTATAAAAGGCATCGTGTACAAAAATGTTTATTTTTGTCTAATTACATGTTTGTTCAATATTTAATTGAAATATATTTTGTAAGCATAGTATCAACACAAAACATTATTTTGATTTGTAGATAGCAGAGAAGGGAAAAGTTCAAGTGGAACAGGACAGAAAATAAAACAGTGTTTAAAGCTGGTCATCACATTAGTGTAAGTAATATTGTAAAACTGTGTGACTGTCACCACATGATGAGTATTATTAGTAAGTTAAAGTTTGTTGACCATCATCGTGGTGTAATTATAATAGATGAACTCTACTGGTCACCCCTTAATTCAATGAAATATAAATACATGTTATCATCATAATGTATCATCTTTTGTAAATATTGAAATTGTTTGATTGACATAAAAAGTAAGTGATCAACAATTTGTAAAATCATTCTTGAAATTACTGATCATTGCTGTGATATAAATAATAATATATTTATTTTCAGCATAGCTTCTACTTTGCTTAAGAAGAGGCAAGCTCACCTTAAAAATAGCAAGACAACTTGATGTAGAATTTTAACATTATATAGTACAAAATGCATTATTAATGAGTGTTGTCATAGAGCATATTTAAACTTGTTAAGTTTATTCTTTTCATTGTTAAGTATGTTTATCTGAAGAGTAAACTAGAATCTTCATAGTTATGAGTCTTCAAACAGCTCAGTGGACGAGAGATGTTTACATTCAACCCAGACTTGGCTGTAGAAGGCCGGATGGGTGAGTCTTCAAACAGCTCAGTGGACGAAAGATGTTTACATTCAACCCAGACTTGGCTGTAGAAGGCTGGATGGGTGAAGATGAGGCAGCATATGATCTATTTCCTCGAAAATAGTGAGGTATTAATATTTCATCTATTATCAAAGCATGAGGTCTTGTTTGTATGCTATTTTATCTCTTAAGGATTTTCTTGGAAATGTTATTAAGGAATGTTGCTTAATTAAACAGTATGTGTTTTATCCAGTTCATCAATATCATTTGATATCATAGTTTGTTTCTTCAAAGAAAAAAAAAAGTTGTACAGTGAGACATTTATATATTTTTATTTCTGTCTCCACATTACAGGCTGTGGTATCACAAGGATGTTGGAAGAATTCTCTTTATACAAAAAAGACATAATATTCATCTCTCTCTTTTTTGATTAATACCAGCAAACTTGGTTGTTAGTGTTGACACATCAGTAAACAGTTTTGTGTCTTTTTGTAGCTGGGAAATTGAAAATTGATTTTAAAATTCTTTTATAGTTTTGGAGGAAATAAAAATACACATTTAAACTCAAACCAAAAGTTTAAAAAATACATATTAATTTGCTTTCATGGTTAAAAACATGAAATAAATACCTCATTTAAAATATTTTATGAAAAGTGAATGAAATAATGAAGAAAACTGCCTATGGATATTGTATTAAAGAAAAGACATTAGGTGTCTAATGAGTCAGTTTACAAGCATTGTAAATGGTGAACTTTCTTCATTGAATGTGAAGTTTTAAGTCAAGTTCTAGAAAAGTTAATTACTTATGAAGAATCCGTCCCAGTTCCAGATTTTTCTTAACTGGAAAGGGGGGCAGTGAGACATATGCTGGGATTAAATCTGAAATTATGGTGAAACTAAATTTGTGGACAATAGTAGCTTTGGGGTTGGAGAACTATTTTAGCTCCCTCCCACTAGTGCTAGCTCTGTTATATTAATTCTTCAATTATATTTCTTATATAAATGTTACTTTTAAATTTTGTCTATGTCAATGCTAATGTAGATCAGATGTATTTATCATAAAATTTGAGGGCATTGGAACATATAAAAATTTAATCTTTGTAAACTTTCTTTGCAGTTGCAGAGCTGTGATTCATATCTGGAACTAACAGCTGAGACCCTTATCCTGCAAGCAAATGTAGGATTAACATTGTTACCTAATCTTCATGAAGTGAACAGAAGAAAAGCAAACCTATATGGTAAGAAGATGTACTGAGAATGTATTACATTAAGAAAGTAACTGTTACAGTTGTGCCTTAAATTTAATTCAAGTGTCTGTTGAATTAGGAAAGTTATAGTTAAGGTTTAATATGAAGTATCTATTTTAATAAGAGAATTGTTGACAAAATTTTAAAATGTATATGTTATAATAATATGAAGTTGGAACATAATATAAATTAGCTGTTAAAGTGAGATATTGTTAAAAACCATTATTCTTAACTGATAATAATTTTGTATTTAATGCTTATTAATTTAAAAAAAGGTGTCTTATTTAATGAAACCACAAATATTTCATTTTTAGAAAAAATTGACATTGAAAATGTTAAAAGAAAGGTCTGTCTGTGAAAGGTAGTTTGCAAATTTATTTACAGATACTAAAAAGCCTGAATGAAGCTTATAGCTAATAAGAATTATAAATGTATTGATATATGTAAAAATTATATATTTGCTTTGTCAGTTATTGTCAATGTTTTAAAATGTATTGAGAAAAATCAGGACAGATTGTGTTGATTAAATATCATATAGATAATTATATCAGTAATTGTTGGTATCGTTTTTAGTGGTATTTTGTACTAACATGGTGTTCATTATGATTGTTTCATTAAATAAATTTGTAGGAGAGGAGGGGAAGCAGCTGGTTGAGAAGATCATGTTGCTGCTACAGTAGATGGAGAAGCTGTTCCAATCAATGAAAACCTATTTGATGAAGATCTCCAAGAATTAGATGTGGAATAACCAATGCATAATAAGTAGAAATCCTATAAAGTTACAATGTCTGAAACTTAACTGTAGTGTGTGTAACTGAACATTGGCAGTGACTTGTGTCTCCCAGATTCTTCTTAAAGATAATTTCAAGATTGTTTTACGAATTGCTAATGCTTTACAACAGGTAAGATCTGTACCACTAGTAGATGCCTGCTCTTCATTTATTTATTACTTACTTACCTACAGCTGAACATTTATTGTTAATAGTTAAAAAAACACATTCTATTGAACCTGATGTTTTACCTTTGTCATTTTGTTCAAAACAAGTTACCAAGTTTGATTTAAGCAATTTATTGCTCAATGCAGTGAATAATATAGTGTTTCTGGAATTTAAATGCTAAAGTTACCTTAAAAACCAAAATTGTGTAAGATTGATAAAATGTTTTAAGGAAAACAAGATATAACAGGACTAAATGTGATTTTTAAAGAGCAATAATTTTTCTATCTTTAGGAATTTTGTTGTGAAATGTACATTTTTCATTGAATATCTCATAAATATTCATTATTGCAAAATAAATGGTGAAAAAAAAGGAAGCAGTGTGAATTTAATTCATTGATTGACACACATCAAATAGT
Source organism: Tachypleus tridentatus (assembly GCF_004210375.1). Classification (NCBI taxonomy): domain Eukaryota; kingdom Metazoa; phylum Arthropoda; class Merostomata; order Xiphosura; family Limulidae; genus Tachypleus; species Tachypleus tridentatus. The sequence continues at coordinate 146,292,282 of NC_134830.1, forward strand.
GTTTTTAATTTTTGTAAATGCATAGTTGTATTTATTGAATACAAAAAATATTTAATCAACTTTCTACCAAATTCACAGAAGGATATAAACAAAAGTAAACATAATGCATTTCTGACAGTTAAATAGAAATAACAAAAAGTAAAAACAGATGTATTGATATTTAACTTACACAGTGTGTCTGCACTGAATTACTAAGCTCAGATTTAGACCTTGACCAAAAAAACAGTGAGAGAGTGAGCAACTGGTGAAACTACATTTTGTAGTTTTTCTGTATATTTTTATTTTAATTATAGAATTTTAAGCACAATTCTAACATAGTAAACTGTGAAACCTGAATACATTTATTTAATGGTTTGTCTTATTTTATTGCAAAAAAATAACTACCAGATGAAATAGTTTCAAACTTCAGAATTATTTTTATGAATTGTATAACTTGTCCAAATAAAACTTAACATTTTTATACTGAAACTGTATTTCAGACAGGTATTTACCTCTTCTCACCTCAAAGCTGTTTCAATCTTGATTTGCTCTCTAAACATTGCCAAAAAAACACTTTTCACCTAGCTCATCAGTCTTTTAAAACATGTACTGATCATGCAACTGCCTTCCAACAATCCTACTGTACCATCTGTACCAGCACAGCTAATGCAGTCTATTATTCTAGCATAATCCTCACTCTCAAGAACTGTCATATTCAAACTAGAAACACTGGCAAATCATTGGGGAAGGAAGTGGTTGAAGTGAGGCAAGTATGTATCAAAATACATTGTCAGGATTAGAAAATGTGAACTTATGAAATGGTCTCACTTCTTCTCACCTCACTTTGAAAAACTAGAGGGGCAGATGAACATGCAAAAAAAAAACAAATTCAAGCAGAAAGTAACCACACTGAAAGAACTGGTGTGCAAGATTAAAACAGAAGTCACATCTGTGTGGTTTTGAACTATTTCTCAAATGGATATGTTCTTTACTGGGTAAAGAACACTTGCATTGGGAAAGACATACAGTACCAAATCAGTATAAGTGTTGGAGAACAAGACTTGGATACCATGACAAAGTTGAAAAAATCTAATGTGTAAGTGATAGCAACTCATATAAGTGCCAATTGTACATCTTCAGGTTACACTGAATTATGACAAGTGCAATCTATCCAGTTGAAACACCTCATATGAGATACTGTAAGCAACAAGTGCAGCTTATCTTGTCAAAATGCTTTGTATCAGATATTGTGAGCAATAATTGCAGTCCATCCAGGCTAAACAGCCAGAGAAAATACCTTTGATGTGCAGCTGTGTTATGAGGATACATATAAATATAAATACATATATATATGAGTGTGATCAAGAGAACTGTCATAACTAGCTCATTGTCAGCATACATATCCTACTTATGCAGCAAACCAAAGTACCAAACATAATGACAGTGAAACATAAAGGTACAAGAGAGGCTATGAGTAAAGGACCATGAAGGGTACGTGAACAGACCAAGTACAGTCTGCCCAGGCAGAAAACGTTCAGGGAAGTGCCTTGGAATACAACAAATAATGCCAAGTGAAGTACATCTGGGCAAAACATCCAGTGGAAAACTTTACATGAGTTTGCAAGATCAACAAGTGCAGTAAGCTCAGGCAAAAAACACCCAAGGGAATTGCCTTCGAGATAAAATATTATGGTCAAGAGTAATCTACCAGGAAAAACATGTCGAGAAAGCATCTTAGGATATGTTAGATAATGCCAAGTGCAGTCCATCCAGGCAAAAAACATCCAGTGCATGCATGAGAATTATTTGATCAACAAGTGTAGTCTGCCCAGAGAATCACCGTAGATGTACAATACTGTGGTCTACAGGGAAAGGCATCCATGGAAAGCACCTTAATATATGTTGAATTATGCCAAGTGCAGTCCATCCAAGCAAAATTCTTCCAGTGGAAGTGCTTTGCATGAGAACTATTTGATGAACAAGAGTGGTCTCCCCTGGTAACAACCAGGAGGTAGCACCTTTGGTATAAATATGGTCTGGTCAAGTGCTGGTATAAAAACATGCAGGGGAAGTGTCTTGGGTTAAGACAGATTATGTCAAGTGCAGTCCATCTGGACAGAAAATATCCTGTGGAAACACCTTTCATAAGAATTTTGTGAGCAACAAGTGCAGTCAGCCTGAGCAAAAATGTTCAGGGGAAGTTTCCTTGGATCCTGATTGTTATATTACAGTGTATCATTGTTCAGTATCACAGTAAGAATAACAATGCTTGCCCTCTTGTTGTTGAGTGGGTACACATAATCTACAAACTCAATTTTAGTTTATTGTACAAAAACTACTCAGGAGGAATCTTCCTTGGTTCACCACTTCAAGAACTGAAAGTGGAAAGGACTCCTCTACTCCACTAGAAGAAAGGGAATAAAATACATGTTGGGAGTCCAGAGGAATGACATAGCAGATACAGTGCTATGGGTGTCTGCAATTACCTATACGGAAAAACCCTAATTATAGAAGCCAGGAGTCAGTAGGGATAGGCAAAAATCCTTATCTGCTTTACTCAACAGACCACAGTTTTCCAGAAAAATAACAAACCTATAAACTATGAAAATGGACTTAAAACAAAAAATAATAAGCAACACCTAAAGTACAAAACCACTAAATGAACTGAGAAGGAAAAAGATAAATAAACATCAAATTTGTTAGTCCACTCAAAAAATACCAAGAACACAAAAATAAAACCTATCCTGAAGAACATGAGAAGAAGTTAATAATAATTATTTTTAAAACTCAAATCAATCACAAATTAGATGCGACTGGTAGTAAGAAAAAAAGCAACTTGGAAACATAAACAGTGAAAGGAAGTACAAATAATGAGCCAACACACCCCACAAAGTGGCCAAAGTTATAATTACCCAAACAGTAATGATCCTGCATAACTTGGACATGTATAGAAAATTAAACAAAACAAATTGAAACTAAAGTATCTGAGATGATAAAAGAACTATAATAATCTAACTTACCAAATACTGAACATATGAAACATGAAAGAGCAAACTAAAGAGTGGGAAAATTAGACCAATCCTAAAGCTAAAATGACTTTCTAAATGTGGATATACCTACTGGGAGGGAGTAAAACTTACCACAGACCTTCTGGTAAGAATAACAACACCACCCAGGAGATTACATGAAGGTATAAAAGTAGGAAAGTATAACAGAAAGAAATCTCCACACAGTAGTTAGAACCTTTCTACAAAAATCAAAGCCTGTGTTTCCCCAACAGACATCATCAACCCTGAGAACTGGAGATTGTGTCAAAACCATGGCTACTATGGATGGAGATTCATTACCTGCCATAATAAATTTCATATTTATATGAAAAATTAGAATTTGGAAAATGGAATTATTTCTAAAACAAATGAGTAGAAACAGCAGAAATTAAACACAGGAAGTTAAAACTGATAAAAATTTGTGATTAAGCTATATCCAAATTTTGTAGTCACATGTACAAATTAAAAACACATCTATACACTACAGGGTGGCCCATAAGTCCCTACCCATCCATATGTTATTATGTTATATTCAATTACGCATGTATTATAAATTTGTTTCTTTTTTTTAGAGAAATATGGCCGATGTAAGCCCATTTACACTTGAAGAGCGTATTGTGACAAATACATCGGTACATGAGTGCAGCGAGAATGAGGGACAGCACACAGATACATAAGATATATGGATGGGTAGGGACTTACAGGCCACCCTGTAGAATGCTGATCAAGAAAGTGTAAGTTGTGCTAGAATAATAGAGTGAGCTAGTTGTTCTAGCACAGATGATGCAGTAGGACTGGTAAGGGTAGTCACATGACCACCTCATGTTCTGAAGGTGTGCAAAACTGTTGGGGTATAGAAGACTGCCATGCAAAAAAGAAAAGTTTTAGCAATGCTTAGAGGGTAAACTAAGACATCGAGAGAGCTTTGTTGGTGAGGAAGTAAGACCATCTAGAATATTTTATTATTTGCATATGTGTGTGTGTATGTAATATTTGTACAAATTTGTAGCTTTGAAATTTCAAAAAGATTTCATTATAATACATTGTTTTAAAGAAACAATTCATCTCCAATCTCTGTCATGAAGGGTAATAACATAACCAGAAGTGTATACTTTTTGCTAAATCAGTCTATCACGTATAAGGTTTCACCCTCAGCATAAGGAGCTCATAATCCTTCTTTGGCAATACTGTACATATGGTATTATACAATGGTAGCAGGAATTACATGTAGCTATTTGAAAACAATGGTTAACAAATGAGATTTTAACATAAGCTTTAATTTCTTAATATCAAAATGAAATATTTAAATTAATTGTCAATCTTCACTTTTCTTTATAACACATTTTTGCTCCAAATTTCACAAATCAGATAATCTTTTAAACCCTATTTCAACTCTTCAGTTTTAATACTTTTAATGCAGATTAAAAAACTTTTATTATAAATACTGCTAAGACAATATATTTTTTATAGCCAGCAATTACCTTGTTTTACTCAGATATAAATAAGTCTAACCTACACCCAACGCCCTCTTTTATTTAAAATATATTAAAATATATATTCAGGAAAGTACTAAAAACAGTCCTATCAAAAATTATGGTCAACTTTTAAAGATACTTCAAGTTTGACTGCAAAATGTACAAGATCCACAAATAGTAAATTACTTCATTTCTTCTGTATTTTTTACTTGTTGTTATAAGAGTGACTAAAATGTAAAAATAGAAAACTGTTTGGATACAGGAATATCAATGAAAAAATATTGATTAATTTATGCAAGAAGAATGCAAGCAAGAAGCTATTCTGCACCATAATGTGAACTATATATATGTGTATACTGACTAGGTGATTTCTAGCTTGTTACACGGGTTTATTGGTTACATATAGTTCAAACAGCAGTAAAATAATAAAATGAGAAGAAAATAAGATGCAAGTGTTACAAGCCTGAGGCTGTTTGTGATAACTAATTTTATGCATCATTCTAGAAAGAAAAAAAAGGATAATTTATATCTATTTTGCAATTTGTGTGGTAATTACAAGGTCAGTTAACTAAATAAACCCTGTTCAGTGTTAGGGTAAATCAAATAACAAAAATATAACGTTTTATGCAAAAAAATACTTCTGATATTCATGTAAGAACTTCTAAAGGTTATGCAAATGAAATGTGAATATTGGTAAGATGAAAACCAATTTTAATCCTGACATAAAATTACTTTTACTCAGACTAGTCTAAGTCATATTCTGACTCTATAAGTTCACACAAATTCCAGTGAAATG